>NW_015506023.1:469880-505084 GCF_001515645.1 Sinocyclocheilus grahami
ATATTTTACCCAGCACTGGGTTGTATTTAACCCAGCATTTTTTAGAGTGTACAATTTAACAGCATTAATTCAGTAGCATTGCTATGTAATATGGATTCGGGTGCAGAAATATATAGTTTATCTACTTCATTGCATCAGATTATTTACTAAAATAGTTCATTTCTTTTGCTGTATTTGTTTTCTTTTCTTTTTTTTCATTTCATAATGTGTTTGTATAGCCACTTCATTACAAACACTTCAAAAGTTTTTAATATGAATATACTTATATCTAACATATCTTTTATTATATTCATATAAATGAGCAAATGTTTTACTGAAGTAAACTAGACCGTGATTAAGTCCTTGTGCTGAAATACATACTATAAAAAAATATATCAATTCAATTATGTTATGAATTAAAATTCTTTTAAAACCACCCAAAAATGCAGCTTGTATGATGTTCAAGAGAAAGATGAACAGTGACATCTAATGGACAAAGTCAGTCAGCAGAACAAACCCAACAGAAGATCTGTCTATCTGTCTGCCTGGATACAGGATTAATGCAGACAGTCATAATTAAGTTATTCATGTATTTATTTTAAAATACTACACAATACAGTACTATAGTTAACAGGAAGGGTGATTATGTCACTATAATGTGCTGTTATTGCATGGGTCTGATTATCACACCCTTTATTGTCATATCAGTTCATTAATGTTTCATCTTCAGCCTGTAATAACACTACTAGTCAAAAGTTGGAATGGATAGTGAAGGAAAATGATGGATCGTGAGTGTTTAGCAAACGGGAGAAAAGAGCGTGCAGAGCTGTAAAAGTCAAAGAGTCTAAAATATAAAATAATTTTGGCCACTACTTATTTCACATTTGTGTGTCACAGTTTACATGGCATAGCTTGATGACTACTAGATTTAGTAATAATAAAGAAGCAGGTATTTCAATTTTTGACTGGTACTGTGTACAATTTCATCTCGATTCATAAAATCTAAATCATTATATGAGTGTGTTTCTGAATAATTCCTAGCAGAACAATAGCTTTAATTATAATTTAAATCATAGATTAACAGTTTGGCACCGACTGAAAGAAAACCACACATTACACAAAGAGCTCATAATGTATAATGCAAAATGCATTTGCTTATAATTTAATAATAAATAAACATTTACTGTCAAATGAAAGTGTATGTGTGTAGAACTGTTTAAGAATGCAAAATTATCACTATATAACATTTAGCAGCCAGTTATAATACTGAATATACTGTATGTTGTTCAGTAAGAACACAGATTTGATTAGTTTTTTACAGTAAAACAAGCGAGTAAGAAGCAGACTTAATTGCACCGGATAACCAGTTGATGGAAGGCACTGACTTATAGTATGGAGAGAAAAAAAATACTATGGAAGTCAATACCTTCCATCAACTGTTTGGTTACCAACATTCTTCAAAATATATTCGTTTTAGCTCAACAAAAGAAAGGAACTGTGCAAGTAAATGATGACAGAATTTTTATTTTAGATGAAGTATCCCTTTAAAGAGTCATGACATACTTAAACATGGTTTTGAGGTGTATACAGTATGTGTTGCACATGATGGAAGACATTGTCAGCATTTATTTATATACTTATATATACAGGTGAAAGTCACGTGACAGGACGATGTGTCTCTATCGCTGTAGGATTGGCTTATTACCTTCTCATTGTGATCATGCCCTCGTCTCACACTCACAATCATTGCACAAAGTGGGTCATACTGCAGGAAATGGACTAATTACAAAGTAAACAACTCACCCACTCAGACATCACTCTCCATCACATATGAAAAAAATGATGAGAGCACTCAGCTCGATTAAACCAACATCGTATACGCCACTTAAAGCTGTGTCAAAGACATTCTACTAGGCATAAAAATTCAAGATTCATCAATGGAAAAACATGTCTGTTAACTACATTTTTGCAAAACTCCTATACATATATATAATTCGTTGTAACATAAAATTGCATTCCTTCACAAACTATGGCAGTTGATTAATAAAGACTTATTTTCATGTGGCTCCACGATACAATGAGGGTTAAAACCGTATATATATATATATATATATGTGTGACACTGGACCACAAAACCAGTCATGAGGGTCAAATTTTTTAGTTCGTTAGAATAGGACAATATTTGGCTGAGATGCAACTATTTGAAAATCTGGAATCTGAGAAAATCATCTTTAAAGTTGTCCAAATGAAGTTCTTAGCAATGCATATTACTAATCAAACATTAAGTTTTGATATATTTACGGTAGGACATTTACAAAATATCTTCACGGAACATGATCTTTACTTAATATCCTAATGATTTTTGGCAGAAAAGAAAAATCTATAATTTTGACTCAAACGATATATTTTTGGCTATTGCTACAAATATACCCCAGCGACTTAAGACGGCTCTTGTGCTCCAGGGTCACATATGTGTATATATATGTATGTATGTATACATAGATGCTTCATTAGTGGCTATTTCTATAGGCCGCTATATGCAAGCTATATTGGAATGGTCAAAGCCGGTCTGTGAACACTCGAGAGCAAGTTTACTGTGCGTCTGCAACTGTAGTTACATGCATGTATGAATATCTATATCTGCAATAGACTTCAGCAGATGATTTTGCTGAACTATTACAATACAAGACTAAGGCTTTTGCTAACACATCAAAACGATATCTGGTTGAAACAATACCATAGTGCATGATTTGTTAAAGAATTCACAAGTCGCGATAAAAGAGCTCAAAGACTTTTAGCAAGCTAAAATGTTATGGTTGCTTAAGCAAATGTGTTTGTATCTCACATTTGTTGTTGTTAACATTATCAGTTAGGTGTAGATGGTATGGTATTTTCAAACTCGAGAGCGATTAAACTTTTAGCACTACTCACCTGACATTTCATTTCCAAACTGCTGAGATACAACAGCCAACAAAACAAGTGTTGTGTATGTATACATAGATGCTTCATTAGTGGCTATTTCTATAGGCCGCTATATGCAAGCTATATTGGAATGGTCAAAGCCGGTCTGTGAACACTCGAGAGCAAGTTTACTGTGCGTCTGCAACTGTAGTTACATGCATGTATGAATATCTATATCTGCAATAGACTTCAGCAGATGATTTTGCTGAACTATTACAATACAAGACTAAGGCTTTTGCTAACACATCAAAACGATATCTGGTTGAAACAATACCATAGTGCGTGATTTGTTAAAGAATTCACAAGTCGCGATAAAAGAGCTCAAAGACTTTTAGCAAGCTAAAATGTTATGGTTGCTTAAGCAAATGTGTTTGTATCTCACATTTGTTGTTGTTAACATTATCAGTTAGGTGTAGATGGTATGGTATTTTCAAACTCGAGAGCGCATTAAACTTTTAGCACTACTCACCTGACATTTCATTTCCAAACTGCTGAGATACAACAGCCAACAAAACAAGTGTGCCCACTTTTACACTCATCTGTTTAGTAGAAAATTGAACATGCTTTTAACGAAATTCACTGGACATTCCACTTTGTGTAAGAAGCAGCATAATATCATTTTGAAGAAATGTGGCCACACGCAGGCACGTTTTTCCGATGAGCCTGTGTTGCAAAATAATTGTTATGCATTCATCTTTAAAACGCATTTTTACTGGAAAACAAGACAAGAATACAGATTAAGAATAAGTATTACTGGCTGTTATAGAATTTGAGATACAATATGAGGTTTTTCATGAACGCAACGCAAACTTTACGTGAAATTATAGTATATAACTTACATAATTAAAATTCTAAAAGCATCAGTGCTAATTTAAGTATAAATTCTTGGCACACGTGACACCAGGAACAAAAACTATACATACTGTACACTATAACAACACGGCAGTAATTGTGTTTATCAACATGTATCATTATTTATCATTATCTATTGATCATCTTTAAAGGAATGTTCTCAGTTCAATACAGTTTAAGCTCTATCGTCAGCAGCTATAATGTCCATTACCACCATAAATTCATTTTTATTCCAAAGAAGCAGCATAATATCATTTTGAAGAAATGTGGCCACACGCAGGCACGTTTTTCCGATGAGCCTGTGTTGCAAAATAATTGTTGTGCATTCATCTTTAAAACGCATTTTTACTGGAAAACAAGACAAGAATACAGATTAAGAATAAGTATTACTGGTTGTTATAGAATTTGAGATACAATATGATGTTTTTCATGAACGCAATGCAAACTTTACGTGAAATTATAGTATATAACTTAAAATTCTAAAAGCATCAGTGCTAATTTAAGTATAAATTCTTGGAACACGTGACACCAGGAACAAAAACTATACATACTGTACACTATAACAACACGGCAGTAATTGTGTTTATCAACATGTATCATTATTTATCATTATCGATTGATCATCTTTAAAGGAATGTTCTCAGTTCAATACAGTTTAAGCTCTATCGTCAGCAGCTATAATGTCCATTACCACAGTAAATTCATTTTTATTCATTTCTTATTAATTTTCATAGCTTAATGCTAATGTTCCCATTGAGTTATGAAATGT
This sequence comes from Sinocyclocheilus grahami, assembly GCF_001515645.1. Classification (NCBI taxonomy): domain Eukaryota; kingdom Metazoa; phylum Chordata; class Actinopteri; order Cypriniformes; family Cyprinidae; genus Sinocyclocheilus; species Sinocyclocheilus grahami. Next base: position 474,442 of record NW_015506023.1, read on the forward strand.
TCTCTGAACGTTCAAAATGTCCAGATTTTTAAATGTCTAGAAGACTTTTCTTGGTTTTGTGAATGTCAGCAAAAACATTAAGGGAGTGTTCCATTTTTTGTCATTTTGTGAACGTTATTTGAAAGTTACTTTTAAATGTTCTCTGAAAATCTGAAAGTAGTAAGTATTAAAGTTAAAAAAGTTAGGTGAACAGTCAAATAAGGTGTTTTAAAAAACGTTTCATGACATATGTATAAATATACAGTTCTGGCATGAAACTCTAGATGGCGCAGTCCGATAGGTCTAACTCAATCTGACCTAATGACATCATTATCACATGGCGCAGCTGATTGGTTCTCTCCTGTATCGGTAGCCAATGAGCTCGCTGCTCAACATTCAAATATATGACTAGTGCTTGCCGTAGCAGTTGCAGCTTGCTTCAGAAACCCTCCACCTTCCCCAGCTCCACCTGTATAGATCTGCTACGAGGTGATTCATGTACGCTATATGGGGGCTATTTTATGTATGTTATATTTGCAGCAGCAGTATTTCTTACATGCTCACAGCAGCAGCCACAGCAGCAGCAGCGTAGCAGATCTATTCCGCCAAGACCAAATACATTAACATTGTCATGTACATTACCATGCCAATCCCTCCGAGAGTTGTCATGACAGAAATTATGTTTTTGTGCTAACATTTTGAGAACACTATTTTTATCCAAAGCATCTTACATTGCATTCAAGATACACATTTGATCAGTTTTTGTTTTCCATGGGAATCAAACCCACAACCTTGTCCTTGCTAGCATCCAGTAATGTTCTATTAACATTAATGTTAGAATGCTTGATCATAACTTATATAATGGATTAATATCATTGATAATGTTCTGGCAAAGTTCACTCAGAGTTCTGATAATGTTCTCTGTTAGCTGGGTAACTGGCTCCTAACTAGTTGCTTATTTATTTATTTCGTTTTCTAATGCTTTTTGAAGTGCAATTACTTTTCTAAGTCTATCTACTTTTCTAAGTTATGTGCAGACGTTTCAAGGTTTATTAATTCATACCTTGTCATAACAGGAAATTTAAAAGATTGTATACGAGTTTCCTGATGCCTTTTCATTGCTAATGTTTCACTGCGTGTCGTTAGTAACTACTAACAGTAGTTTTAGCCCATTGTAGCCTTACTGATGTTTTGTTAGGGTATGTTTACACGACAATGATTGTACTAAAAGATTGTACTTTGCGTTTTTGAAAAGTTTCACGTACAGATGATAATGTTGTCAAAACAATCCCCGTTCACATGGATCCACGAAAACCGCTACTGTAAAAACACTGTATTATTCATGCCAGGCCAAAAGAAACACTACGCACGTGCGCACATACTCACATATGCCTATAGACTGAACATGTGATACGCATGTGCATGATGTCACCGTTTTGTAGTTATTTGGAGACAACAACAACAGTGTAGTTTTCAAAAACTTGCACTTTGAAACCCGTTTTCAAGAGTTTGCGTGGGTGTAAATGAACGGCCAAAACACATAAGAAGTTTTCCGTTTTAAGTTGAAATCGGTGTTGTGTAAACACCAATTTAAGCCACAAATGCAGTCGACAGACTTGTATTGAACCCAGAACATTCCTTTACATACATAGACACTTAAATCCTCTTTGTACACACTATTTCAGTACATGTGTGCTGTCCTCTGATCACTCAGACTATCTGTGTGTGCTGGATGAATAGGCTGTCAGCGGTATGCTGGACCTCTGTCGTGGGCACAGGATCTTGAAGAAGGCCCTTCGGAAGCTGCTGTGGCACAGCGGGTACAGAAAAGGGTTGATCGCTGAGTTCAGCCACAGCAGCCAGAACGTCACCTCGTACCAGTGATGCGACACGCAGTCTCCTCTGCACGCCGCTCGCACGATCATTAACAGAGTGTACGGCGCCCAGCACACCGCGAAAACACACACGATTATGGCCAAAGACTTAGCGATCTTCTTGTCCTGCCTCAGACGCGAGCGCTGGACGCACCGCATCGACAGACCGTCGCTCTCAGAGCGCTTCTCGCCGCCTGCTGGGCTTTTCTTCTTGAGCGTCATCGAGTTCCAGCAGATTCGGACGCTCATGCGCGTTTTCTCGCCGTACAGATTTGCAGCATCCTGGCACTTTGGAGAACAGGATTCTTTCTTGCTGCCGAGTCTCCTCTGACGGATGTTGAGGTAGATGCTGATGTTGAAGAAAGCCACGGATAAGAACGGCGAGAAAAACTCGACCGCCGAAGCAGAAAGCAGGAAGTGCCAGGTGTAGTAGAACTCAGCGAAGCACTCGTCATCCGGCACGCGGCTCTTTCCGGTCAGCTGCTCCCAGAATAATATGGCCGGTCCGTAGAGGAGGAAGGCCAGAATCCAAACCACTGCTATCTTCACCACCGCAAAGTGGGCCATTCCTTGCTTGGCACGATAAGATACCTAAGATCAAGAAATAACACAATGTAAAAAAAAAAGCATTTATTTGACAGAAAGAAAAAAAATCAATACATTTGTAATAAATACAGAGATGCATGCATCGTTATAACACCACATTCATACCGAGCCAAAGACTCACAGTCAGAGACATCCATTATTATGGCTAAATTAGGTCTAGAATGCTGTAAATAAGTTCCTTGGCTAATAAAGAAACAGCCTTGGATAACTGATAAAAGTAAACTACAGCTGTCAATCATTTTCAGTCAATCAATATTTCTTTCTTTCTTTAGTTAGATCATTATGTGTTAATCAAAAGTATTAACACATTTAATTTTCTTTTAGGACAAAAATAACAATGCCAGAACACAGAAGACAACCAGTGCTTCTCTATATTTTAAGAAATATTCCAATGAAATTAACCAAAATATGGTTACTGTTTATACTAAATTTATACTAAAGGTATACATTTTGCTCTTTTTTCTCTCCTTCATTATGCATGATCCATTTGAACATTTAGGGCCAGATTTACTAACAGCTTGCGTCAGTGCAAACCCTTTATTGGCGTTAAAAAACAACTGTCAGGATTTAGATGCGCAGTGAAACATTAGCAATGAAAGACATGGACACAGTTATTTTTGCTGTTGAGCTTATTGCATATGCATTTGTAGGAGTTTCCCTTTTTTAAGACTCAAAATGTACAGGAGGAGGAGAGTATTACAATGAATCATGCAATGTTACTAAGGTTTGCGGTAGTCAATTTTCTGGGTTGGGACAGGCTCCAGCGTCCCTGTGACCCTACAGGAGAAGAGGCTTAGAAATGGATGGATCATAGAGACTAGTGGTGGGAATGGTTTCTTATATTTTACTGACGATCTTATGCACATTATGCTTTGGGAAATGCAGCCCTGTTTGAATAAGCGCTGTGAATGAAGCGTCCGACACAGTTAATCACTAACATAGCTTACTTTTCCACTTCCAAGCTTTTTTGATGTATTAAATTTCATGCTAATTAACAAAATAAATATGACTGGTAATTTGATTGTGGTCTGCACATTACGAAATCATTATAATTGATAATAATTAATTTTAAGACAACAAGTGTGGCATTGCTCCACTGAACTGTACACAGAAAACGCACAGTAGGGAATGAAGACTTTCTTTTGCTGGTACACACATATGTCCGAGTATGTGTGCGCTTCCATAGTGCTGCCAATGATAGCATGAATCTTTCTTCCTTCACTGGCTTTGATTGAAGCTGAAGCCGCAGTCTGTGAGATCAAACATGGCTGTCTTGCAGATTAAAGGCAGACGCTGCGTATTGTGATTTATGTCTGTATCATTGCTCTGATGTTAAGAGCTTGTGTGGGAAAACAAAACAAGACATTTCAAGGATGCTTTCTGACCTGAGTCTCTAACCAAACATCAGAGGAACCTGTGAAGTAAATATTCCACAATATTCACTGCTTTGTAAATCTCTGTTTCCGGAGCATCTCAGGATGTTTCTTTAGTTAGACAGATTTAACCCCACATCCATTCAAAAATGACTTTTGCTCAAAATGAAAAAATAAAAAACAACAACAGTCCCAGTTCACACCTGTTGCTGCCTAATACACTTGAAGCTCCTTTGCAACACTGATAGTGTATTTATTTTTTATTGGAGACCTAAAAATACTCAAGGTAGTGCACAATTAAATGCACTAATAACAATAATAATAATACTAATAAATACATGTTATCTGCGTCCTTCAACAGTTGTGAAAAACACAAATTTAAGTCCTACAAGTCATTTGGTAAAAAATACAAAATAAAAAGCTAAAAACACTCAAGGTAGTGCACTTAAATATGCAATTAAATGCACTACTAATAATAAACAAACAAACAAACAATGTGATTTAAATCCTTGGACGGTTGTGCAAAATACATATGCAAGTCCTACAAGTAATTTGTAACAGCACTATGTGTGCAAGCACTATTTTGGTTATGCTCTGTTAAGTTTTGTGTTTTTTTTAAATTTTGTGCTACGAGCAAAAATAAAACACTCAAGGTAGTGCACTTAAATATGCAATTAAATGCACTACTAATAATAAACAAACAAACAAACAATGTGATTTAAATCCTTGGACGGTTGTGCAAAATACATATGCAAGTCCTACAAGTAATTTGTAACAGCACTATGTGTGCAAGCACTATTTTGGTTATGCTCTGTTAAGTTTTGTGTTTTTTTTTAATTTTGTGCTACGAGCAAAAATTCTCAAAATAAATAATTTAAAAAATGAATTAAAAAATGCCTTTAGTTTGTGAGGAGAGTGGGTGTGTTGCTGTGATCTCCACTGTCCTTGAGATCATGAGATGAAAGCATATTTGGATAAAGGTAAATGTATTAAGTCTTAAGAGACACGACTGCATGATGAACAGAATTAATTAAGGCTTTAATCAAACACCGATCAGCACACAAATATGGAAGCACAACAGCATTATTTTGATGCACAAGAACCAATGAGGTGTAATGGTGTGTCAACCATGCATGGTTAATCTGTCAGCCAGTGAGGTGCATAGTGTGAACTGATCGCGTCCTGACATGTGATCTGCCAGCCAATGAGCTTGCATGCTGCTCCCTATACATCTGATTTTTAAATCAGGGTTAGAGCTAATCTCTGCAGGACAGTGACCCTTCACGAGCACGACTGAGCACCCCTGCTTTATACTAATCAAGACTTTATTTTGGCCTTATATTTTGAAAAGACAATTCTTTAAGGACCTAGGGAAACCCTAAAGCCATGCAGACAGTCTGTGGTAGGTCTAATATCCAGTCAGCCCATGGAGGAACTGGAGAGGTCTTTCTCTTGGAAGGGTATCATTCGATCATAATCAGGAGTTTTGATTATTATTTATTTAATTTATTTATTTTTTAGGTCTTACATAGTCCCAGGATGCCAGTAACGATTTCTCAAGCATGTTATGCTCTGTTAAGTTTTGTGTTTTTTTTTAATTTTGTGCTACGAGCAAAAATTCTCAAAATAAATAATTTAAAAAATGAATTAAAAAATGCCTTTAGTTTGTGAGGAGAGTGGGTGTGTTGCTGTGATCTCCACTGTCCTTGAGATCATGAGATGAAAGCATATTTGGATAAAGGTAAATGTATTAAGTCTTAAGAGACACGACTGCATGATGAACAGAATTAATTAAGGCTTTAATCAAACACCGATCAGCACACAAATATGGAAGCACAACAGCATTATTTTGATGCACAAGAACCAATGAGGTGTAATGGTGTGTCAACCATGCATGGTTAATCTGTCAGCCAGTGAGGTGCATAGTGTGAACTGATCGCGTCCTGACATGTGATCTGCCAGCCAATGAGCTTGCATGCTGCTCCCTATACATCTGATTTTTAAATCAGGGTTAGAGCTAATCTCTGCAGGACAGTGACCCTTCACGAGCACGACTGAGCACCCCTGCTTTATACTAATCAAGACTTTATTTTGGCCTTATATTTTGAAAAGACAATTCTTTAAGGACCTAGGGAAACCCTAAAGCCATGCAGACAGTCTGTGGTAGGTCTAATATCCAGTCAGCCCATGGAGGAACTGGAGAGGTCTTTCTCTTGGAAGGGTATCATTCGATCATAATCAGGAGTTTTGATTATTATTTATTTAATTTATTTATTTTTTAGGACATAGTCCCAGGATGCCAGTAACGATTTCTCAAGCATATTATCGATGATAAATAAACAGGTCTATCACTTTCACCAGCCCTTTGCGAATAGAAATCCTGCACCAGGTTGAATTATCATTAAGATTCCTACCCAGCAAAAAGAGGAAGGGATGTCCTGAAAAATTAAATGTGAACCTGGAGCACAAAACCAGTCATAACCAGTCAATTTTCTGAAATTGAGATTTATACATCATCTGAAAGCTGAATAAATAAGCTTTCCATTGATGTATGGTTTGTTAGGATCGGACAATATTTGGCCGAGATACACGATAATACTATCTGAAAATCTGGAATCTGAGGGTGCAAAAAAATCAAAATATTGAGAAAATCATCTTTAAAGTTGTTTAAATTAAGTTCTTAGCAATGCATATCACTAATCGTTTTACAATATTTACGTTAGGAAATTTACAAAATATCCTCATGGAACATGATCTTTACTTAATATCCTAATGATTTTTGGCATAAAAGAAAAATCAATAATTTTGACCCATACAATGTATTGTTGGCTATTGCTACAAATATCCCCCAGCGACTTAACACTGCTTTTGTGCTCCAGGGTCACAAATGTATTATTTAAAAAAATGTGAATTTATTTGTGTTTTTTCAATTCAAGCTCAGGAATTCAAAAGCCATTTTTAATTCAGTTCAGAATGGCGAACAACCCTGATCCCTACACAAGGCTGAAGTGGCCACGTCTCAAACTTCTCAACAAGAGCCCACAATCGCTAGTCTTACTGATTCTGAGGAATTGCTAGCTGGTTGTTTGGTGTTGTCAGGGTGTTCTGATCAATACAGGTAGTATAACAACTTCCAAGACATGGATTAAACCCTAGTTCTGAGCGACGTGATAATGCAAAATGTTTTCAAGGGTAACGTAAATTTCCTGTACATTTGCTAGTTCACATAAAAATTAAACAAAGGATAATGTTAACACAAAAGTGTCAAAAGAGATGTGATCCAGACACCTGAGTTGCTCTTTAACATGCCAAAATGATGTGCAATCACACTGCATGCCAGAATATGTGCCATTCGATGAATTACTGCTGTCACGATCTCTAGACAATGTTCACATGCATCCTGTTTATATCAAATGTTTATGATACTAAAACATTAAGGACATCTAATGTAAGGATCAATCTCCTCAATACATTAATATCGAACATATAGCTACTTCAAAATCTGCCCAAATATGTAAAAATAGCAACATTGAATAATAGAGTTTACTACTCACCCATTGTATGAAAAACAGTAAATCCAACTGATTTAAGTAGTTAAATCAACTGCTTTGGGGATCCGTGCAGATGCATGTAGTTTATGCATTATGTTTAACCATGATCAAGTTTCAATATGCTCAGACTCTTAATAAGCATTTTATCATTTTCGGTGGTTATTACACAAGCAAGAGTTTCATAATCTTGACCATTTCTAAATAATACTGTATGTGATATCCTATAATAGTCAGCATCCAGGTTCTGCGTTCTCATGAGTCACAAAACAAAACAGACTGAGTCACGGTGACTGTGCATGTATTTCTCTTAATGAGTTTCATTAATAGTGCCTGTTGCTGCTGTTTATCACCAGCCTGGACAATACTTTCTGACGGTTGTCATGAGTTAATAATGCTGAATCACAATGAATACACCGCTATAGATTGGTCCATATTAAAAATACGGTGCACCTCACCGCTTTTGTAACGGAGAGATAGCGGTCATAGCTGATAAGTACGATGTTGAAGACGGACGCAGTGCAGAGAAGGTAGTCTACGACAAGCCACAGCTTGCAAAGTCCTTTACCCAGCATCCATTTCCCTGTCAAGACGTAGGGCATATACACGGGTATGCAGAAGGCACCTGTGGGAAACACCAATCAGAAAGCATTGTTATAGTCATTCTGAAGGGTCAAGCTGAATAGTTTTAATTATTCATATCTGTTGTTACAGCATTTTGTCATTCAGTTAGTGATGACTATCAACCGTGTTGCTGTGGTTACACAATGATTGCAATTTCAAGAGTAAACATGCAGTCACATTAACAAAATTACACGGTCAAAACGGTTGTCTATTGTAATAGCGTAGAGATTTAAGAAGCACAGATCACGAACAAATCACTTTCAACCCAAGCAGGTTTATGCTGGTCAATGTGGAGAATCTGGATGACCACATTGAACCCAAAATCTGTGGGAAAATGTTTTGCTCTCAACCGAATTCCAGATTGCATGGATTTCTATTAAACTGGCTGAATTTTGCCTGAAATATTGTCCTTAGATATTGCTTGAATGTGTCAAGAACGAAAGTGTTTGTTAGATTTGTGCATGGTTTGAACTTGAGGCTGAATTCAAGTACAACAACACTTTGTAAAATATATTTTCTCAGTATAAAAAAAAATGTAAATTGGTGCTACATATATATGCAAATATAGGCACTTCACTGATGCATGGGGTCAAATTTAGTAGAAAACAATAGTGCACAGTAATAACAGTTAATAATTTGAAACAGTGTGTGTGCTAAGACACAGAAATGTATTAATAAAATGCAAAACAATGCAAACTATTAAAAAGTGTAACTATCTTGAAACCACTGAAATATTAACTCTACATTACTGTATTAGATGTAATGGTAACACTTTAGTTTAGGGACCAATTCTCACTATTAACTAGTTGCTTGTTAGTATGCATATTACTAGCATATTGACTGTTTATTAGTACTTATAAAGCACATATTAATGCCTTATTCTGCATGATCATATTTTAGATATCATAATCCACCCCATCCCTAAACTTAACAACTACCGTACTAACTATTAATATGCAGCAAATTAGGAGTTTACTGAGGCAAAAGTCGAAGTTAATAGTTAGTTAACCTCTTGAGACCCTGCATCCTCATATGAAGACATTATATTTTATAAAATTTCTCTGAGACTATACATGCCACAGTTGTAAGTCTGGATGTCCTGTACAGAGCACATTCAGGGCTTTTCAGAGATACTAAATGTTTGGATGTTTAACCAGGACCACCCCCTCTCCTTGGTCTTCAAAAATGTCTGATATTAATTTAGTGACACTCTTATGGAAATATGATAATATTTTGTAATTGTTATTGAAATCTGACACATTTTTAAACTGTGTGTCATAAATCAACATCTCAGGAAAATGTTATGGGGTTTCAAATCAAAATATGACTAAAAGCATGTTTATTATGCATTTTGGGAGACACAACAAATGAATAAGGAAAGAAAATATATTTCAATATTCCTATGAAATATTATATATTATTATGAAAATCTTGTCAATTATTACTCTCAATATTACACTTCTTTTTTCATTACATGTTGCCCCAAAAACACATTAATATGCAAATTAGATTTAGTTTATAGATACATTATATATAATGAGAAAACCCGTTTGTGGCCATTTTACACACATTTTGCATGAAGAAAAATGGTATATCAAACCATTCTGTTATAACATAGTTGAGAATTATCTTTATACAAAGTTTGATAAAAAAAAATCCTGAAAACTAAAAATGTATTGGTGATTAAAAAAAAAATCAATTGTTTTTGCCTATGCATGTTCATTCATGTCTTTTTATTTTTTTAAAGAAATTGAGTCCCGATGTCCTCTACCAAGGACGCACCATGACTTCTGAATGAAATATCATTTTTAAATTTTTTTTACATTTTTTTTAATGCTCTAAACAATGTAATGACATCAAAACATTTTTTTTTCTCCTAAAATGTTTTGCCGGGTCTTAAAAGGTTAATAGTGAGAACTGGACCCCAAACTAAAGTGTGATCAATATAATGCAAATTACTTATGAATGAGACAACTGTAAATGTTATTCTTGACTAGAGTTGCATAAAAATGACTGTGAGGCAATATAGTCTCCAGCATGCAGGGAAGATCTCTGGTGTAATGACTCGTTAAGATCTGTATGTGGATTTATAATAGCAATAATATGGTATGGAGTTCATTAGAGTGCAATAAAAAAACTCCATACAAAGTGCACTTTTCCAATCATAGGTCAAGCTTTCCAGTGAGAAATTACAGAAGCAGAAGTCCCAAACAAATAGTAACTGCTACACCAATACAAGCAATACTTTGTTTGCATAGGGATCTGTCATGTGCCAGCCAGCCAATCAGCCGTCAATGAGCTTGATGGACTATCATGCACTCTATAACAGAATATGATGGACTGTCATGCACGCTCAGAAAAAGAAAAAAGTGCAAACATTGTACCTTTAGGGGGCAGTACCCTCAAAGGGACACCTTTGCACCTTCTTTACCCCTAAAGGGTGCATAATAGTCCCTTAGAGCAGTGGTTCCCAATTCCAGTTCTGCACATTTTGCATGTCTCCCTTATTTAACACACCTGATTGAGATCAGCAGCTCGTTAGAAAATAGATCCACTAACTAAACTGAGTGTGTCAGATAAGAGCTCTTTGAAGCGAATTTGGACCTTCAACCTGTTGGTCCCCATTGAAGTCCATTATAATGGAGAAAAATCCTGGAACGTTTTCCTCAAAAACCTTCATTTCTTTGCGACCGAAGAAAGAAAGACGTGCACATCTTGGATTATCACATCATCAGGAGTGTTTTATTCTGGAAGTGAACTAATCCTTTATGGTAGCAATATGCACTCTTATGGTACTAATATGTTTGGATTTGAGCCCACTTTCACAACAGCTGTTTATGTAATCACTATCCATTCTAGTGAATTCACAAAACAGCATGCAGAGAAAGGTTATCACCATTTCTGATATACATCCACTGCAATTCTGGCTTATCAAAATGTGTGTTAGGGCAGATTAGAATCCCTTGCATTAAAAGCATAAAAATGACAAGATATGTCTGCACATTTTGCATGTCTCCCTTATTTAACACACCTGATTGAGATCAGCAGCTCGTTAGAAAATAGATCCACTAACTAAACTGAGTGTGTCAGATAAGAGCTCTTTGAAGCGAATTTGGACCTTCAACCTGTTGGTCCCCATTGAAGTCCATTATAATGGAGAAAAATCCTGGAACGTTTTCCTCAAAAACCTTCATTTCTTTGCGACCGAAGAAAGAAAGACGTGCACATCTTGGATTATCACATCATCAGGAGTGTTTTATTCTGGAAGTGAACTAATCCTTTATGGTAGCAATATGCACTCTTATGGTACTAATATGTTTGGATTTGAGCCCACTTTCACAACAGATGTTTATGTAATCACTATCCATTCTAGTGAATTCACAAAACAGCATGCAGAGAAAGGTTATCACCATTTCTGATATACATCCACTGCAATTCTGGCTTATCAAAATGTGTGTTAGGGCAGATTAGAATCCCTTGCATTAAAAGCATAAAAATTTAGAATTAAAAGTTAGAAGACATACATATTCAGTTCCTGATTCTTGTATTTATCCACTAAGCTAGACAAGCCTGGGACTGACAGCAACAGGTGTAGGAGTAAAGTTATCAAATCATCTATGTTGTACTAACTGTATATTTTGCATACTTGTTAAATAAGCATTCCTCGTTTCATCTTTGCCCAGTTTTATTCCTGATATGCAATGTTATTTAAATGTAACACTGACAGACAGAGATAGCTGTACGAGACTGATTTGCCTGAAAGGGATTTCATGCAATTACTTTTTAGCTTTACAATATTTGCTTTCCTCACCAGTTGTTAGATTTTTTTTTAACTGTGATAGTATCTATAGTAATTCTGAGCTGCGTATAGATTTTGTCATCTCAAGAGCAGACATCGGTGGACGCATAATACATCACATAGAGTGATTAATGAGTTTTTAGCAGTTTTTAACACCCAGATATGACAAGGCAAAATTCTGACACAATACATGGGGAGAAAAATGCAGAAATGCTTGGACGGAGACAAATCCACTGACAGAGGACATTGTTTCCCATGCAACCTGCAAACATCAACATCATGCAATATATTCTTTTTTAGCTAAATACTACAGTAAATGCACACTGATGTGCTGAGTAAGGGAAGCAGAGAGCTGCACTCATCTCACATTAATTCACTACTTACATCACTATACTGATGTTTAAACAGACTCTTTTTTTAGTTTTTGTTTTTTCATTAAGATTCTTGTTTTGGAGTTTGTTTGTTTTTTTTTACTCAAAGCTCTGGAGAAAGTAATATGCATATGTCACATTATTAAATAACTATTGTTATTCAAAGTGAACATGGTACAATCAAATCCTTTTAAATTAAGAGTATGCATGTGCGATTTTAATATATTTTTACTAAAATGCTGAAGAGAGCGGTTTGAATATATTAAGACAATACTCTTACTAATCAAGAACTCTTAGATATTATTAACGAATTGTATGTATTTATTTTTTAGTTTCTGAATATTCACAGACCAGTCCTGCACACTGTTCGCATGCATCAGTTTGCAGCTAATTGTAACACTGACAAACACTAGAACATTTGATATTGTCGCTATAACAGACTAAACTGGAGATATACATATAAGACTATTTATTAAACTTTTATGTAAACTTTATTTACCCACGAGGAAGTCTGAGATGGCCAGGTTTAGTAGGAAATAATTGCTCTGTTTGCGCAAACTCTTGTCCATCTTGAAGGCGACGATGACCAACGCGTTTCCACACACGATCACAGCAACCAGAATGACCATCATGACCGAGAGCAGCGCGAGCGCCGGACCCTCGAACCCCGCGTCTCTCCTCACGGCGGTCCAGTTACTGACCGTGTGCTCACGGGTCATGTTGGGATCGTAGTGATGGTTACCCATCGACAGCTTCACGGTCTTCACTTCGAGCTTGTCTTTTTCATCAGTCTCACGAAGGCTCGGGGTAAACGTGTGGTGCGCGCGCAGTTGACGCCCCTCGCCGTCCCCACCGCGCGCGTCAAGAGCGATTCAGAGCCATGCTACCGACCCTTTCATTCATTTCAGTGTTCTGCTTTACGGACATAATTTAAAAACCGTGGTGAAATGTGATGTAAATCAAGTAATCCCATGTAAGAAATCAAAGAAACCGTACAGACTATATCAATTATTTAAAATGTAATGACTTACACTGATAAAAATATTAAGCATTCAACATATAAATCTCAGTGATGATGACCTTAATGTCAGCTGGGTCTCTATATCCTTCCTCTTGTTTCTTTTCTTCTTTACTTGATAATTTTAATGAAACAAAGAAAGAAAGTTCATTTTCTGCCTTGAAAACAATGACTAAGGGATGTATGTAGCACTTTATTGTGTATTGCTGTACACCTAAAGCACTTTACAATTAAAAACTAGGGTTCTCTCCTCTTCAACCACCACCAGTGTGCAGCATCCATCTGGATGATGCGACGGCAGCCACAGACCAGCTACAGGAGAAATAGAGCCAATTCAGTGGATGAGGATTATTTGGAGTCCATGAATGGCAAGGGCCAGTGGAGGGAATTTGGCCAGGACACTGGGGATGCACCCCTACTCTTTATGAGAAGTGCCATGGGATTTTTAGTGACCACAGAGAGTCAGGACCTTGGTTTTAATGTCTCATCCAAAGGATGGTGTTTTTTTTTTTTTACAATATAGTGTCCCCGTCACTACACTGGGGCGTTAGGACCCACACAGACCACAGGGTGAGCACCCCCTGCTGGCCTCACTAACACCTCGTCCAGCAGTACACTAGTTTTCCCAGGAGGGCTCCCATCCAGGTACTGACCAGGCTCAACCCTGTTTAGCTTCAGTGGGCGACCAGTCTTGGGCTACAGGGTGATATGGCTGAGGCTATCATTTAATTCAGGAAATCTAGTTGCTTATATGTTTTGGGCATGTTTCTTGAATACAACAATTGAAATATAAATTGCTTTCAAACTATTACATACTAATCACGTTACGTTTGATATATAATCTAAATAATTAAGCTCGTAACTTCAATCTCAAATCCTATTACTTGTTTCACGTCTGTTTCAGTTTTTATAACCATTTCTTACTATTTGTAAGTAATTTATTGTTTTCTAGCATGTGTGTTTGGCAGTGTTATTTTTTAGGATTACTGATAAACTACTGTCGTTTGATTTGTATTATTTGTATTTGTTATTTATTTTAATTTTAGTTCAATTATGTCTGAATTTATGTCTGTATAGGTCTTTTATTAAGTTTAATTTTATTTAATTTGAGTTATTTTAATACTTCAACAAACTAAATGGAAATGAATATATATATATATATATATATATATAGAGAGAGAGAGAGAGAATTTATAAATGTGTATGTACATATACAGTATGTATGTGTGTGTGTGTGTGTGTGTTTGTACACACATTTTTTTGGTGTTTGGCTTAGTGTTATGTTAGAATCATTATTATACTCTTATACCTTTTGTTCTTTAATATTTTGAATTGTTTTAGCTTTATTTTTTCATTTTTCATTTAAATGTTAAGTTTTGAAATTTTGTTGTATGCATTTGTCATTTTTATTTAATTTCTTTATTTTTAAAAAGTGTATAGGTAGTATTTATAAAGTTTTAGCTTTTAGTTTTGGATCTGTGTTTAGTTGTTTTAATGCTACAATTGATTGCTTCTGTTGTCCTCATTTGTAAGTCGCTTTGGATAAAAGCGTCTGCTAAATGACTAAATAAATAAATAAATAAATAAAACAATTCCATACAGTGTTTCTAACATATATACAAAATGTGTCCAATATAGTCTGTATAAGACCTTTCACACCAAGCTTGTTGCAATTAAGCAAAACACAGACAAATTAAACCAAGTGTAAAATCAGTAGCCCTTGGCTGAGCTTCAAGTTCAGGATTGTAATTAGACTGTATTACTGTAATTAGACTGCTAGACACAGAAATCACACTTACTGAACACTTAGTCTTGTTATGGAAGCCCGAGTACGAACTTTGTTTTAAATACAGTTTGAACACTTGATGAGACTATATGTATATTCATTGGCAGGTCACACATTTACAAATTAAAAATTGCAAACAGTTTTTAAAAAGTTGCTAAGTTGCATTTTCATATAGTATATCAACCAACCACCACCAGTAGTTATCTTCATGCTTTGTGGTGGATTGTGAACCATCATAATGCGTTAGCCATTGAGGTACAAACAGAAATCAGTTCTTACCTGTTGATACTACCTGGAGTGTGTACAGTAGTAGTAGTGGGTGTTTTGTTTGCATGGTTTTATGTTGATTATAGCTACATTAGAAAAAAAAAGATCTGTGGTTTAGAATAGCAGTATAGACCAAAGGGCTCTGGGTTTGGTCGTAACTACACAATTATTCTGGCAAAAAGCCTGTTTTTCCATGACTACCACTAAAAAGTAGCAACATATAAATTGCAAATTACATGATCTTAGATGTGTCAGTAGTGTTTGGATTATAAACATCCCTTAAAATCATGCAATTAACACTTTTTTTGCAGTACCTGTTCACTAACATTGACATCACAGCTCTCCACAGCTGCCATAGTTCTCCAGGACATTGTTTTCTATTCCAGAGTATTTTGTCACATGTTGTTTATGGCTCACGTAATTGACTCAAAAAGAAAAGTCACCTTAAGCAAAGCTGGTAGCATGCAGGTCACATACTTCCACAGCGGCATGCACTCAAAGAACAGCTTCCATTGAAACAAATGGGAATGCTAACTGAATTAGCATATTTGATAGGATGTCACTGGAGGTATAGAGTAGGCAATAACACACTAGTGTAAGTGTGCAAAATGACACTCACATAGTATGAACATATATTCACATGAAACGAAGCTCCATTAGTAAGCTGAACCCCCTATTGAGGGATAAAACATCTTAAGGGGTCCGCCTTCTCCCGGTGCAATCTTCACAGCAGGTTACTGATTGAGGAGAGGGCAGAAGATGATGTCAAGCAATATTGTCAAGCAATTAAAGGCTTTGAAACAAGTTGTTAAAAATCTGTTTTCCAGTCATGTGGTTCTTTTTTTTTTTTTATACCCCTGATTCAGAGATGCTTGTGGTGAGAACAGGCCAAAGTGGATGGTATTTGTCCATTGAGAGGAGCAGAGTAGCGTAATTTAGTTATTCTCATGGGAGTGAAAATAGCACATCGAGCCTAAAACAGAACTAAAGCATCGAGAACTAAAACAATCTGATTTGAAAGTTTTACATGCAAATGTGGAGATACATGAAACGAGCATAGTACAGCTACTGTTTTGTTTGTGTAGTTCATGACTCCCTTGTTTGTCCTGGGCAGTTAATCTTCACTATTCTTCAGAAAAATCCTCCAGGTCCTGCAAAGTCTTTGGTTTTTATATATCTTCCATATAATTAAACCCTTTCCAGCAGTGACTGTATGATTTAGAGATACATTTTTTCCATAAGTGAGAGACTCATACACATAAAAGTGTAAATATTCACAGATGCTCAAGAAGGCAACACGAGTCATTATGAGCCCAGGGGTTACAACTTTTTAAAAGGCATCTCTCTGGGAGATGCAGCACTGAACTCACCTCTCAATCTCCTCGTTGTTCGAGATATTGCCTCCAACATTACTCTCGTTCCAACCGCACGTGTTCTCCAGTAGAGTTTCTGAGTGAGTTTGAGAGCCCGCCTCATTGTGGGTTCAACCTCTCATTTGGAGGTCGTGATGCGGATGAGTTGTAAGCCATGCTTACCCGGGCAGCAGAGAGCATCAGGCTTGAATGGATTATTTCACCCTGTCCTGAGCGCTCTCGCTTGAATGATTGATTCTTGAAGACCGAGTGCAACACTCAGCCATGCTGCGCCCCAGTTCCTTTCTTCCCGGAAATGCACGAGGAGCTGATGAAATTGTGGAAGGCACCTTTCTGCCATAACATGTTACACTGGTTCCTCCGCTCTCACCATCCTTGACAGCAGTCCAGCAAGGAAATACACGGGGGTCCCCCGAGTAAAGAGAGAGATCGCGGTGCATCTTGCACACGAAAAGCCACCACTTGGAGGGGCCATCTGGGACTCCCATCCAGAGCACATAAGTTACCTTGTCCCTTGTGGTGAGCTTACACTGCTTCAGGACAAGCCATGTCCGCTCTACATATCATGGCTGTCCTGCAGGTGTCTGCACAAGGGTGGTCCCAACCCTTTAGCATGCAGGAACTGTGTTCAACGACTGACTATGCCCTCCGGGCTATGAAGGACACGGTGCAGGCTCTGGGTAGGGCGATGTCCACATTAGTGGTCCAGGAGCACCACCTGTGGCTCAACCTGGCAGAAATGCGGGATGCTGAGAAAGTGCGCTTTATCGATGTCCCCATTTCTAAGGCTGGTCTCTTGGCAACACCGTTGAAGAATTTGCACAGCAATTCTCCACGGTTAAGAAATGGATGCCTGCCTCGGCGTGGGTCAGGTTCTACCCCTGCACCCCCGAAGCAGCCATCTCTGTCTGTTCATCGCCGGGGACAGCGTCCTGCAAGAACTGCTGAGACCCCGCAACAGCCTGGGCTGGCAGTCATGCCTGAACAGCGGCCAGCCCATCCTCAGGATGCTAAGAACCCATAAAAGGCTTCGAACCTGAGATGGGTGACCCAGGGAGGAGGAACCAGCTGACCAGCCTAGCTTCACTTCCTTAGGGGGACATGAGGTGGATCCTGCTGGGCTCTGGCTCTCTGCCGCATGGTAGAGCAGTCACCAGATGGTCATTAAAATAGCTATTTCCTCCTTCCTTGGTCACAGTCCCAGTGTTTCTGGTCCTCCCATGTGTGATGGCCAGGCACTAAGATTGCGCATCAGAGCCTGGTCTGAGGCAGATTCTCTGCCTCCTCATGATCTGATGGAACAGGTCAGTGATCGAATCAGTATGACACATGTCGTCGACCTCCAGTTCCCGCAGACAAGCCACAGTGTGCCACGAAGGACATATGTCCTCTGTCACTGTAACTTTTGTCCTGCAAAGCTGCAGGAACCCTGCCCCAGGCACATCGAATGTAGTTCCACTGAGACTGTTGACAAGGTGTCTGGATGCTTGGTTAAGCTCCTCAGCCCTTCCCGATGGCTCCTCAGGACTGTTCTATGAAATTCAGTTCACCAGGCATCCCCTGAAGTTCAGTGGCAGTCTGTTTCCTCAGTGTGAGGTGAGGATGCTGCTGTTCTTCGAGTGGAAGTTGCATCCCTTCTGGCGAAGAGTGCGATAAAGCCCGTCCGCCCCGGCCGAGATGAAGTGGGGGATTTACTTTTGGGCAGTACTGTAGGTGTGATTGTAACTGTAGTCGGTATGTGACTGGGTTTATTTGTTCTGTGAAGTTGAAGGTACCAATGTATCGAGGACTTTCTAAAAGGCAGTCAGAGCTGGATGTGTGGAGAGCTAGACTTTGTGCCCAAGCTGGTAAAGGGGTGGAGTGGAACGTTGAGCATCTGTCTGACTCTCCTGTCACTGGAATGCCCTTTGAATATGTACATGGGCTGCGTCCCAGGCCCTCTTCACACCAATGGATAAGATCTTGAACTTTGAATGGCATACTGAACCCTGGAATTTAAAGTACTACCTCATAGACTTCATATCAGCAACTTCCATTACCCACTATCAAAGTTACTTAGATCACGTTTCTTCTCCATTTCTGGTGTTTGGCTGACTAGATATTTGTATAAATGAGCAGTTGTACCTAAGAAAAGTGTATGCATGGGGAGGTTGTGGCCTAATGGTTAGAGAATCGGACTGAAAGGTCACTGGTTTGAGTCTCGGGTCCGGCAGGGATTGTAGGTGGTGGGAGTGAATGCACAGCGCTCTCTTCCACCTTCAATACCACGACTGAGGTGAGACCCTTGAGCAAGCAAAGTTTTCGGTTCGAATATCAGGAGTGGAAAAGAGATTCTTGATGATGAGGCATTTATTTTCAATCTTGAATATGCATCTGAGGTCTGAGGTCTGAGGAATGGTCTACAAAAGATAAATAATTTACAAAAATGTTTGTCTAACATTTGTGTTTCATTGCACTAATACACTCTGAGAAATCAGCCAACATAATACAAAATATACTTGACATAAAAGTCGGTATTTCAATCCGTATTAACAACAATAACAATGAAGTTAACGAAAATACAGTAGTACACCAGATAACATAGTGCTGTAAACAGTTATATAAACAAACAGTCTCGCTGTATTCACACATAACACTAGCGTGGCTGATTATTACTCAGCAGTTTAGTTCGGCAAATTACGGCTGAAATAAACGGTAAAACCCAATCCATATAAACATCAGAAATTACCAATAACATGCATGACATTTAATAATCAGATACAAATGTATTTATGTACTCACATGTATTGCATGAATGCATTCAGTCATCTAGTACCGGTGGGCGTCATGAATAACTGAATATGCAGGAAACAATTATTAAACTTCAGTTCCTTGGACAGGCTTTCTGACAGATGTAGTTAGCTGACTTTACCTGCCCATGATTCATCAAAGTGCAGTGACGTCATTGAATCATTTAGTTTGCACAAGCAGCCATTGTAGCCCATTTGCCAGCTGCTGAGACCCCCTGCAGAGGCAATTGGGTGCTGACATTTTTCCCAGATCCCCTGGAGACTATCAGAGCTAATCTTAATTAAACATAAGGGCATGCCAATGTATTCACAGTATTTTTGATAGTTAAATGTCAGTATCTCCTGCTGCGTGTGCTGTCAGAACTAGTGGACCACACCCAGCCATTTACCTGATATGTTCTGGCAATATATTATGATGCTTGTGCACTTGCACTTTTGAAAAATGTGTCAGTGTATTTTTCCCCCCTCTTGTCCATACATGAAAAGCTGGGTTTTAGTGTTGTTTTAGACCCTAATAACGTTCAAAATATCTTCAGGCATGTTTATAGAGAGGGAGATCTGCTCTTCTCTGCAAAACTGCCAACAGTGTGGTTTGATAATTAATCTTGGTGCTGTCCAGTTTTTATGATCAATACACCATCTTTTTCACATTTTAGCATGGTGTCTGTAATTAAAATGTAAGCCATTGCAGCTCTTTCATTGATGTTGGCTTGGTGAATTGTGGTCTTCAAGGTGAATAAGGAAGACCACAATTTTCTCACACTTTTCCTGCAGTAATTCTCTGTTTGGACACATCCGTTTTAGTGTTTTATGGTCACTATCATTCACTTTCAGTTTTTGCCCACTATTCTCCTTTGCTGATGAAGTCTTGCCATGCTTTTAGTGCACAGTAATATGACACTTAAAACAACTAACAACTGGACTGTTAAATGAGCTTCCATGATTTGTCCTTTTTGTACAATACAGTTAACATCTTGTCACAGTTAACATCCTCATAGGCACACTCAACATCTAATTAATTTTTTTATTTAATTTAATTTAATAATTCAATGTATGCAACTCAACAATTCTTCCTTCTATACTGGAGAGAAAAGAAGCATGATGTTGATCTGCTTATGTTTTTGCTAGTTAGCTAGTTAATGGCCAAACATACAGTATATGTTTTGTTATTTTGCTATTCGTATCTTTATAATAGCTCACAATGTTGTTGCAGATAAAATATAATCAGGTTACCTAGCTAACAGGGAACATTCTCACAAAATTCACTAATGTCTTTTTTTTTTAAGTCAGATAAATGTTATGGACAAAACATTCTTAAAGTAATGGTTATGGAATGTTTGTATAACCTTATTAATATTTGATATACATGCTCATAATGTTGAGAGAAAATGTTCTGAGATCAACATTCTCCGAACTCGGAACAATTCTATATGATGCTATTTGAAAGTTGTTAGAAACATTTTTTGTAACCTTTAATAGCATTACAATCACAACAAGAAAACTGGACATTTCAACATTTTAGAAACAATGTCCCCACAATGTTTTTATAACCTAAATGTGTTATCTGGGTAGATATTGATTATTAACCACTCAAACCCCTTCAGTACGTCTCTACCTAACCGTCGGTCTCACACACATCCACTTTGTTTGTAGTTCTGAATCGAATCCTCCTATAAACTACAATGAATTGTGCATTGTATTAGCCGTTATAGTATGCACAGACCCACACCTTAGAAATCTACAGGACATATTAGACCATCAGGGGACATTTGACATGCACGTTTTTTCTCTATACTTTGGGACACACTTATTCTAATAAGAGTCGGCTAAATATAGTTAGGTGCTCACAGAAGAGATGAGTTTTCAGCTGTTTCTTAATTATTGTCAGAGATTCAGCTGTCCGGATAGGGTTAGTAAGATCAGTCCACCAGCAAGGCACAGTGAATGAGAAGGTTCTGGAAAGTGAGTTTGTGCCCCTCAATGAGGATACCATGAGTCGCAGTCTTCTGGAAGGGATGTAGACTCATAAGAAGTAATGGAGAAATGTGGTTGTTCTGTTCGCAAGCGTCAATGTCTTGAACCTGATGCAAGAAGCAACTGATAGGGAGAGGTGTAACATGGGCTCTCTTATTCTGATTGTGCTGCATTCTGCATCATTTGTTGAAGTTTGATTGCACATGCTGGAAGTCCAACCATAAGAGCACTGCGATAGTCCAATCTAGAATTGACAAGTGACATGAAGTTGTGCAGCCTGCTGAGTTAAAAGTGGCTCTTCCTGATGTTGTGCAATGGAAACCTTCATAGTCATGAAGGTTTCCATTGCACAACATCAGGAAGAGCCACTTTTGAAATTTTGAATTTGAAAGTCAGCTGGTTATCAAAAATTACCCAAGATTTCTGGCTGAACGGGCTGGGATTATTGTCGAGGATCCTAGCATAATGGTAAACCGTCAGAGTGACTGGGAAGATTAGATGTTTCATCTTCGCAGGTGATGTTTGTGTGTGTGCATATGTCTGTATGTAACAAATAATTGAAGATGTTGTATTATTGACAATTAATGCGCACACACGGTGGTAATGCTGGGAGTGTGCGTTAATATTCAATAATTCAAGGGTCTGTAGTCAATTATTTATTGTATACAACAACATTGTTGAATTCTTGATTCTGATTGGTTGACACATGCTCATATATCATGTGATCTCTTTACAGAATATGACATACTGTATCCTTGCAGTCTTCTGAATCTAGTCTTTATAGTCTATGAAGAATGTGCTCCCAGAACACATTTAAAACATAATTTCTTAATCGAGTTAATGTTTGACCAGGAGAGCACAAACAAATCTAAATCAGGTTCAGCTAACACGAGCACTGACATTGTCATCAACAATTACAGTTGTGTGAAAATGTGTCACATATACTGTATTGTCTGTCCTGTCTGTGCACATGTACTGTGAAAACGCTGCAGAAATGCCTTTGTTTCCTATTTTTATGCACAACATCTGTGTAGAGCTAAAATAAATCAAACATTCGCTGAGCTATTTCCATAGTGCTTCTAATTCTTATAAACTGTGCTAGGATTTGCATTCCTTGCCTGTTTTATCAAAAAGTTATGCATTTTGTTGGAAAAATAAAACAGTCGTGCATCCACCCATCCAAACACCTGTTCACCTGCCAGTCATCACACTGTCCAATGCTTCCATCTAGTGCATCATGTCCACATCACAGTAGTCGAGACTGTTATAAAATTTGGGAAGGAGATTCACATTTGTACTATGTCTAGATCATGTTTCTTTTAATGGGAGTGTTGGTTGGAGGTCAGAAAGTCAAATCCACAACTTGATTGCTTAACCAATTTGTACAATAATAAAATGTGCATCTTAGCCTAACCGTAATTACATTTCCTCGTCTTTTAATATACAAGAGTTTGATCTAAAATGTAAACATAGTACCGCTTACATATTTCAGATGGCAGCTGGGCATATTTTGTGTCAGTTTTTGCACCGGAGCTGCTTATCTGGACCCCATCCCAGCAAGTTGTGATCAGTGTTGCATAAAAACAGATAGATCTGTAGACCTGCCATTCATTTCTGTTCTCCATGTCACTCTCTTCATAATGCAATTCAACACTTATGCACCTCTGGAACTAAAAAGAATGAACAGGTTTGTATATATTAACCATATATACAAAACAAACCACTTTCATGATTTATTTCCACACAAAATCTATTGCTCCATCAATGTTCAATATAAACATAGGCCACTACAGGCATCACGATGTATGACATTGGAAGTAAATGTGTAAAGATTGCTTTATATAATAACAACAATACCTTATATAAATATTTTGTTCTTCCACACACCCACTGAGCACACATGCTTGTTGTGGATTACCTGAACCAAACTAACCTACGTGGGTCAGGTGTGGTGCTAAAAATTCACAGATTATGACCCCCTTATTGCTCAGTATGGTTATATTTAAAATTAGGTGTGGGTAACAAGTGTACTGCTAGACTTCAAGTGCACATGAAGTGTGCCATTTGGGACAGGGCCATTGTTATCCCTAAACGTTTCTGATTATTATCACCTGTGCCTCATTGTGTTCTTGTTAACTCTGTATGTTTATACCCTCTGTTCTGTTCAGTCACTTGTCGGTTCTCGCCTGTGTTAGCTGTGAGGTTTGTGTTAGTTTTTCTTTGTGCAGTATATTTGTAGTCTATTAAAGACTTAGTGATATTACCTGTGTCACACATATCCTTACAGATACCACAGTATACGCGACACCATTGTTTGAAGTTATATATGGTGTATAAAGTATTTTTGAAGTTTAACAGCAACTCGTTTGATGTTAAGGTGAGCTCTTTTGACAAATACCCTTAAATGAATGTATAGCATATAAAGGAATAACAGTTAAACAAATAATTATTGTGAATATGGAAACACTTGGATTTTTGGCAAATGAGGGGTAGGCCTACGTGAGCCAATAAATTTGGATTAAGCATCTTCTGTACAGAATTTCCAAAACAAGCGAAGAAGAAACTGAAACAACAATCATGAAATTAAAGGAAGGCATGGAAAGTAAGAAGGGAAATAAAAGGAGAGAACAATTCATAATAAGTAGGTTGAGGATTGGACATTGCAAGCTAAACAAGACTCTTCATGTGCTAGGAAAACATCCAACAGGATTCTGTGATGAATGCCAGGTCGAAGAGACAATTAAACACGTCTTTTTATCATGCGAGAAATTTATACAAGAATGGCAAGAGTTGAAGAATCAGCTATGGGAAATAGGTATAGTAGAATATAATCTAAAAAGTATAGTAAAACATGTAAGAAGCGACCAAGGAAGGATATTTGTGTTTAATTTCTTAAGGAGGAAATTTATATGCTGTCCTGAAAGAGCTGGACCTGAGTAATAATGACCTACAGGATTCAGGAGTGAAGCTTCTCTCTGATGGACTGAAGAATCCAAATGGTTTGCTGGAAATATTCAGGTATTTATGTGGGGTATTTAACTGTTCCATGTACACTGCTTGTTATGGCTGTAACTAAATAAGAAAAAGCAAAGAGTGTCCAGAAAAATCTTATGTAAGAGGAACTACTTTCTTATGCCATGGATTCAGGATATTCTGTTACTGATTCAAAATATGTGAACAAGCCTTCGAAACACTTTGAACACTTTGATGGATTGAGCTGTTTCTGAAAAGTTATTGGGAAAACAGAAAGTTTTCAGTTAGGGCGAGGTTATAGTGTTTATTATTAGTTTAGTATAAAAACAAAAGTCTATTGAATGTCCTCTTTTAGATAACACGTGTGTGTGATCTGTCTGTAGGTTGTCTGACTGTATGGTGACGGAGGAAGGCTGTGGTTATTTATCTTCAGCTCTGAGTTCAAACCCCTCACACCTGAGAGAGCTTGATCTGAGCTACAGTCACCCAGGACAATCAGGAGTCCAGCTGCTCAACCACAAACTGAATGACACAAGTATGTGTTTTTTTTAACTTAATTTGAGCACCTTTCTATTTCTGATCTCTTTTCATGTTTTGGGATTGAATCAAAGTATATTTTTATCATTTATATCATTTGTATCATCACCGCTCTACACATTTTCTGTGTCTCTTAACTGACACACTTAGTAGAGTTTCATGGAGCGCTCTCCTAACGAGCTGATGATCTGAATCAAGTGTGTAAAATATGGAATACATACAAAATGTGCAGAGTAGTGGGTCCCTAGGACGGAGTTGAGAACCACTTGTTTACACCACTTTATCAGACACTTCCCTGTTGAAAAAAAACAGCATATGCTGGTTAGGTATGTTTTGAAGCATGACTGCTGGTTTAAGCTGGTCCTTAGCTGGTCATGAACTGGTTTAAGCTGGTCATGTGCTGGTCCTGAGCAGGAGTTAGTTGCTTAGGACCAGCACATGACCAGCTTAAACCAGCTCAAACCAGCAGCCATGCTTCAAAACATACCTAACCAGCATATGCTGTTTTTTTCAACAGGGTTTGCATTGTACTTGAATTTAGGCTTGCATGCAGCTGCTTGGCCATGGAAACCCATCCTATGAAGCTCCTGCTGCACAGTTTATGTGCTGATATTAATGACAGTGGAAGTTTGGAGCTCTTCAGCGACCCGCAGTTTGACTTTACATGGTCTTCCACTTTGTGGCTGAGTTGCTGCTGTTCCTAACTGCTTCCAATTTCCAATAATTACATTTACAGTTGACTATGGGATATCTAGCAGGGGAGAAAATTCACAAATTGACTTATTGTAAAGGTGGCGTCCTATCACAGTACCAGAATGCAACTCACTGTGCTCTTCAAAACTACCCTTTTTCCCCCCTACACATATTTGTACATGCAGAGCGCATGGCTCGGTGCTTGATTTTATGCATCTGTGGCAATGGGTCTGATTTAAATACTCAAATTCAGTAATTAGGAGGTGTGCCTTTGCCCATATATGTATTGTTTTTAGTTCAGCATTACTTTTACTGTTTGAATTATTATTTTTTAATATATCATTTATAATTTCCCACCCTGTATACAATATCTTACAAATAAATGATAATTAAATCATACATAGTTTGCTTGTTTTAGGCCTACATTTTTAGCAATGGGAAGATGGGATCAGTTTGAAGACTTGGAGTTAAATTATAATGTTATATTTTCAATAGCCAAATTGCCTCAACACTTCCACATACACAATATTTGATCATATTTGGAATTAGGACATCATGATAACGCAACTGAAGAAACATAAATAACTTATGCTATGTTACTTAGTTTCTCAATCTTTCATCTCTCACATAGGTTCTTCATGTTCATGTGACCAGAACAGAAGACCCAGTCGAGTAGTTTACTAATATATTTTTTATTCAATAACCACACATTAAAAAGAAGGAACGCAAACAATAAAACAAGGGATGGATCATAAAAAGAAAGATAAAGTACAATTTATCAATCAAAATAAAATCAGTAGTTAAGTCAATTATATGAGCTTTTTTAATAGCTTTTGTATTCTATGATATTTTCGGTAGAGAAGGCGAAATTATAAATCCACTGTAAACAGTTTAAGACTGGGCAATATATAGAGCGTATTGATTTATGAATTTCAGATAAAGGTTTAATCAGGTTATAAAACTATAGCGAATTATAGCCTGAATCAGAAATGTATTTTATTTTGAGCCTACAGAGACAGACTAGTCTTCATATTTTGTCAGTGTGTTGTCATGATATCATCTTCTAGTTAATCACATTTTTATTTAATAATCCAATAATAAGCACAATGCTAAGCTAGTAGGCTAAGCTATTCTAATTGTGCTAACAAGAAAGGACACATGTTTCATTTGTAAACATGATGAAGACAATGTGGAAAGGGCGAGGTTTTGTGTGTTGCTGCTAACATTTGGTCTAGATTGCTTAGAGTGAAGAGGATGTGATTGTTGGGTCCAACACCTCATAAATGTCTGCTAATAAGGGCTTGGGGCAGTGTCACCGGAGTTGGAGTTTTGTTTTTGCATTATGCATTTGTATAGATATAATGAATGGCAAAAAATGAATGAGAGCGTTTCTGAAGGGTGATAAATGACAAGTTATGAATAAAAATAAATTCAATAGTCAAGTCAATTATCTGAGCTTTTGTATTATATGATATTTTCAGAAGAGAAAGCAAGTTGTAAATCCACAGTAAACAGTTCAGGACTGGGCTATATGTAAGACATCTTGGTTTAAATCTAAGATACAGGTTTAATCGGGTAATTCAATTATAGCGAATTATAGCCTGTATCAGAAATGTACTTTTTTGTGAGATTGTGAGACAAACTATAGCCTTCATATTTTGTCAGTGTGTTTTCTTATCTTCTAGCTAATCTAATTTTTATTTCATAATCAGTTAGCACTATGCTAAGCAAGTAGGCTAAGCTGTTCTAATTGTGCTGACAAGAAAGTATAAACGTTTAAATTGATGAAGAAAATGAAGACTGTTTGTCTAGATATAGAGTGAATAGAATGTGATTATTGGGTTCAACACCTTATAAATGTGTGCTAATAAGGGCTTGAGGCAGTTCCACCGGAGCTAGAGTTTTGTTTTGCATTATGCAGTTGTCTGGATATAATGAATGGCAATCAGATGAATGAGAGTGTTTCTGAAGGGTGCTTACTCTGTTAAAGAGGAGTAAAGCTTCTTAAGACGGCTCAGTGCATAGTGAGCAGTAATGTTCCATTACACACTTCATAATCACATCTATCTAGGTTTACTGTTGACGTTTATCATATTAAGTTATCATGTTTATTTATTAATTTCTTAACAAGGGCTGCATAGACATCATATTTCCACACAGTCTATACATTGTATTGTGTTTTGAGTCTTGTGACATTAGTATGCAGAGAAAGTAGAGCCATTGAGGTAACAGTCACATTTATTACAGAACTCTGCTGAAAAGTATGAAAGGATTGCATTATTATTAATAGTTCAGCTATATATACTGTTCATCGCAGCACAGGTGTAGATTGATCAGCTGCTCTCCGATCCTCTTTATGCTGAGCCAAACACACACACACACACACACACACACACACACACACACACACACACACACACACACTCACACTGTCTCTCCTGTGCTCCATTTCGTGCAGCTACAGTCTCACATACAGGAACAGCAGAGAGGACGCAAAACAAGGTGACTCCTGCAGAGGCCATCCAGGCAGGTACATTCACATTTCTGCTCTTCTCTGCTCACATCTTTACTTTCATGTCACTTATTTCACTGTCATATGAACACACACACACACACACACACACACACACACACACTCTCACACTGTCTCTCCTGTGCTCCATTTCGCGCAGCTACAGTCTCACATACAGGAACAGCAGAGAGGACGCAAAACAAGGTGACTCCTGCAGAGGCCATCCAGGCAGGTACATTCACATTTCTGCTCTTCTCTGCTCACATCTTTACTTTCATGTCACTTATTTCACTGTCATATGAAGCTACTGACAGTAGATTTAGTTAGAGTATGACCTCTGGCACTGAAAGTGAAGATAGGTCGAGTGATTGAAAATGTGACAAGAATAGTAGCATCGGTCATGTTGTCACTCTGTAGAGTACAGTAACATTAATCAAAACAGGATTCTATATACGTATCGTATACCACATGATATCTTTTTTATCAAGTGTTGAGTGTTTTTATCAGTTTTCCTCCGTGTTTTGATGTCACTGAGCCGGTGGGATTTTTTTATAACACTTGAATTTCTGATTAAATTTTTTGCATTATTGTATGTTATCAATGTTTCAGGTGTGGCATCATCAAGGACAGACACATGAGCAGAGTCTAATCTAATTAGATTCAAATGAATTATACCAACAATAAAATATGAATTTTTGGATTTGTTTCTTATTTGTTTATTGGTTAGCTATTACTTTAATTTACTCTGCCCTATTCAGAGTAAATTAAAGTAATAAAACATGTATTATATATAAAAAGCTTGCTACGTTTACTGCATTAGGTTAACCGAGACTTGTCATAGCACTTACATATTATTGCTCTTTTGATTGCTTCTATTCTCCTCATTTGTAAGTCTCTTCGGATAAAAGCGTCTGCTAAATGACTAAATGTAAATATATATAAGTTGTAGATTACTGGAGAATGTTTTACAATAAAATACTATTTCATTTTACTTTTTACTTCAAAGATACACATTTAACAATGTGTTGCTTGATATTTATTTGTAGTAATTTGTATAATTTTCTCGGAATTATTAGTTGTTAATAGGCAAATTTAGTTGTTATTGTAGGCAATGTTTATTCAAAAAAAGGTGCAAAACCTGTCACTGTGATGGTACCCTTTCAAAAGGTACTAATATGTTCCATTTAGGCACTAATACGCACACTTTAGGTACTAATATGTATGTTTAAGGTACTAATATACACCCTTTAGGGGTAAATAAGGTACAAAGGTGTACCTTTAGAAAAGGTTCTGCCCCCGTGACAGCTTTTGCACCTTTTTTCTGAGAGTGCTGTATAGCTAAGTGCCTTTTTAGGGCTCTCTCGGCAGACAGATGTTCAGTACAATGTGAACTACAGTAAACACACGACATTAAACACTGATAAAGGTTTAAATGTATGTCTTAATTTGCTTGTAGCAGTTGACAGATGTCATCATACCACCTGTCATAATACTGTCATAATCTTATAATCCCCTATGCTTTACAATGTTTGAAACATGTGCATACTTTGCTTAAACTTATATATGTTTCATATACATAATGCACACAACAAGAAATAATTTGAACGGTGTTTCTCTAATACCAATCCATTTGTTGATGTTAATTGTCCACATGCTCAGTTCTAGGCTGCATTTCCCAAAAGTATCGAAATAATATTACGAAACATTGGCATCAATGTTCTCTATGATCTACTTTGGCTTACAAAGCTGTTTGAAAACATAGTTCTGGTCTTGACAGTCTGTCTATATCATTCTATGCATTTGTTTATCTTTATAAAGTTATCAAATGTTCTTCTTTTTCTCATCAAGCACCATGTTTTTGCTAGATCCTTCTATGTTTTTCTAGAGCCAGAACAGTTTGGTGTCTACAGACACAGCTTCAACTGTGACCCCAGAGACTGAGACATCATGTCAGGGGACGGTAGCCAGGGTGACAAAACCCAGTGCAATGGAGAGAAAAATCACAGGTATACCTTCGGTTTCATGGGATTTGTTTTTCCTTTCTCATTTTAAATTGTGCATTCACTTTACCCTGTGTATTAAAAAGGCCATTTTGCAGTGGTTACAGATTATTATTATTGTTGTTGCTTAAACATACTGTTAAAACCTCATTAGCAGGGTTTCTGCAGGTCTTTAAAAGGTCTTTAAAAGTGTATACTTCACATTTTCACAAATTAAGGCCTTAAAAGCTCTTAAATCGGAGCAGAAGAGAGCAGCCTTAAATGTTGCATGCACTGCAGAAAATGAATATCATCTTAATTATTTTTGTTTTTGTTGTTCCAATATGAATATGTAAACATCCTTAAATCCAAATACATTTTTCAGATGCAAAAGGATGATATGAAGTCTTGTTTTCTGAGAAATGGAACAATATTAAATGAGTCCATGATTAAAACAAGAACAAACATCTGTTAATGTGGTATTAAAACTTGTTTTCCCTTTGAATTAAGTTTATTTTTCTGAGCCCACTGGCAGATATGTGTTGACGTTTTAACCCTAAACTCACTT
>NW_015506023.1:508125-509528 GCF_001515645.1 Sinocyclocheilus grahami
GTCATGTCAGTCTTATGCACACCCCTTCTAGTAAAGTGTAACCAAAAACTGTAATCTGTTGGTAATTCTTTGCTTTGTCAGTGTGTGGCAGCTTTTGCTGTGTCAGCTGTGGCCTCGCAGTGGGAGAGGACGGGAAAACCCTTCAACCCACTGCTCGGAGAAACCTACGAGCTGCTCAGGTCAGTGTTTTACATCGACTGATCGGTTATGAGCCGAACACGTCAATGTTTCATATGAACCATCAGTGTTTTTGAGTCATCAGAGAGGATCTGGGGTTCAGATGGGTCTCTGAGCAGGTCAGTCATCATCCGCCGGTCAGTGCCTTCCACGCCGAGGGCATAAAGAGCGACTTCAGGTTTCATGGCTCCATTTATCCGAAACTGAAATTCTGGGGAAAGAGTGTGGAGGCCGAACCGCGTGGAATCATCACCTTAGAGCTTCCTCTGTGAGTCCTTTACAGCCAGTAAACATGCATGTGTTATTCCACATGTCCCACATCTTACATGTAAATTCAGCTATGTGATCGACTTGTGCTTTTCAGCCACAATGAAGCCTACACCTGGACCAACCCGACCTGCTGTGTTCATAACATTATCATGGGACAACTGTGGATTGAGCAATATGGAAATGTTGAAATTATTAATCATAAGTAAGAGCAAGTGTATCGTCCTCTGATTTGACATAAACAAGGGTGTAGATTAGATCATTGTTGCTTTATTAAGCTTGGAGAAGAACAACTACTGTGAAAGACGGAGAAAAATCCATAAATTACTTTACTGTGCTTTTTAACAGAACTGGGGAAAGATGTTGTTTGACTTTCAAACCGTGTGGAATATTTGGAAAAGAGTTGCATAAAGTGGAAGGATACATACTTGATAAAAGGTATGTAGACATTACTAAAATGACAAATGTTATTTCTGTCCCAGGGACCCAAATAAGCTGATTCAATTTTACTGTAGTGTGGTGTAGTGCAGTATGTGAAGCTCTAATTTGATTGGATATGTAGTGTTCCAAGAGGGTTGATATTTCATATAACAACACAAGAGCAATTAACTTTTTTTGATTGTGCATTTTAGACATTCTACTAACTATAAGTAATTTTGCAACTACGTGTCAAATAGCAGTCATTAGACTATCCTGTCTGCTTAATAGTTTAGCCGTTACTTTATGTATCACTTTGCTTATCTGTGTTCACTGCACCATTTTTGTTTTTATAAAACCAATATCATTTTCACAATTGCACAGTTGTACTGTAAATGTTATACAGTATGTAGTAGCCGTGCCAGTATTCATTACAACAGCATGATTGCATAATCATACTGATTTGACTTGAGCTAGTATTGGTATGTGACCGTGGCGCACAAAACCAGTCATAAGGGTCAATTTTTCGAAATTGAGATTTA
>NW_015506023.1:510320-511481 GCF_001515645.1 Sinocyclocheilus grahami
CACACACATATATATTTAAGTGTAAATTAACATTTGATCCACTCTGTATTTTTGTAGGCATCCCAGAATTTAGCATCACCCGGTTTCCCTCGACAAAATCTCAATAGGATTTTTCATTGATTTTTGGATTATTGCAGAAATTGACGGTGGACGAGAGAGCTCAACGCGCTTTAAATGAACATGCAAATAGAAAAAAAACACCTGCAAATGAAGAAAACATCTTCATCAGTTTGACAACACACGCGTTGCAAATTCTAACAACACAAATAAAGAAACGTGCTGCAAATACAAAAAAACTAAAATACAAACAAATACAGAAACGCTGCAAATATGCACAGATCACATCGGAAATGTTTAAAGGAAGCGTGTTTCTTTGTTTGTATTGTGAGAATTTGCAACACGTGTGTTGTCAAATTTATTTTTTCTATTTGCATGTGTTTTTTCATTTGCAGCGTGTTGCGCTCTCTTGGCCACCGTAGAAAATAAGCAAAAGTTTGATTCTGACATTCTGTGTTCATCATGATAATCTTCACAAATGAATGCTGCTTTTATACAATGTGAAGCCTAAATACAGTCTGCTGCAGTAAAAAGCTAAACAGAGGCTATAAAGAAACTACACCACGGTCACATGACTTCAACATCACCACAATTAACTCTTCATTTAAAAACACTTTCCCTGAAAGTTTGAGTTATAATCGTTTGCAAGAGTGCAAACACATCGAGGTGGTGAAAGCAACTGATGTTTAATGTCACCGACAACCTCTGTAGTCCCATTCAGACACTTATTAGACACCGGCTTTTTCAAGACAACTGAAAGCTAAAAATCACAAAGGGGTAGTACTGATGTATTTTATGTCTTACAATACATTTCCATGCTGGTTCCAATTTGCAAAACATACTCTACGCTGGAGACCAGCAATGCTGGATTTTTCAGCAGGGGTGGCATATTGTCACTCGATGTCTTTGTCTTTCTTTCTGCTAGTTCTATGCTTTCACGACATTCGCTCTGCAGTTGAATGTGCTGGATGCAGAGATGGAGCGAGTTCTTCCACAGACAGACTGTCGTCTGAGGCCTGATATCAGAGCCCTGGAGAATGGAGACATAGGTACATCGATCGCTTATTGTGTCTTATAATGAAACGCATTCATTAACCCAGAAAA
>NW_015506023.1:512599-515302 GCF_001515645.1 Sinocyclocheilus grahami
ACTTAACACTGCTTTTGTGCTCCAGGGTCACATTATATATATATATATGTATGTGTGTCCGATTTGGTGCTAAACTGATTATGATGACACAGTGACGTAAGAGCACAAGATCTAACCTGAGCTTTTCTTTCAGCCCATCCCCAAGTGTAGTATTTATTCATAAAAGACATATCAGAGACAGATGTGTGAGATAACGTGTGTTACATCCCAAGAATTTGTTGAAAACATTTATAACATTTAAACGTTTTCATTTTTATGTAAACTTTTAAACAATATGGATTATTTTCATGCAACTAGAACAATAGTGTTTCTCTTACGACTCATTTAAATAGATTAGGATCTACATTAAAAGAGCGAATGATTCACATCCAGTCAAATGTGCCTGGATGAAACATAAAAAAATATCCTAATAATATATGGTGTGCAAATACTCTAGTCAATGTGAAGCTGAAGGGTGACACAAAATCTGCTTGTATTTGACAAAGATGGCACTCTGTTGCATTTTAAGTTTCAAATATTTGTGTTTTGACATCAGTAGGTTTGCTAAATGTCTTAAAGAGGGAAATCCTAACATGAATATGCAGAACAATGGGCTCTTTGTTGTGTATATGACCATTAAACAGCTGCCCCCTGAAAAATGCATGTTGCCACTATATTTTTCATTCTACATAACACTTTTTACTGTTGATAAATAAAAGGCTTTCTGAAACCGAACACATTTTTTTGTGTGTTTAAATGTATATTATATGGATACATCTTATGAACGCATGCTTGGTCCTATTTCACGCTTGTGAGAAATCACATTTTGCATTTTAAAAAAAAACAAAAACGCTTATTTTAGGACCACTTGGGGTTTATAAATCATCACTGGTGAATCAATCTGTAACATCAAAAGCAAGGCACTCTCCAATGGTCCAACCATATTCAAAATTATTATTGCCCCAGTTGTCATTAGAATGGTGCAGTGACTGGGACAGACTGCCAGCATCGCCTCCGCTCGTTAAGCCATGATATAATCCTGATTATGTGAAATAAGTCGTTTGTGCTTAGAGAGCTGTTGCTATGACGACACCTCTGAGATGAGCTCAGATCCAATCCAGTTCACTGGTAAATCCAGATGACTCCATGAGAACAACCATACATGTGTTTTATTTTCATGTCGTTTAATTATCCCATTTAATTGTGCATGCATTTGTCATATATTATCATAGAATATTTTTCCTTGGTCTTGCAAAGCTTGCTATTTTCATCCAATCTTATGATCGTGTAGTTAGAGGAAACATTTCCATCCCTGCTGAAAAGTAAATAAAAACTTCAAGGTTTGGTGGGAAGATGTTGGTAAGATCCTGTTAAACTTTTGCTGTCCAACAGAGCATCAAGCTTTTTACCTGTCTGTTTTCTCCATTGCTTAGCCCTCATATTAACTTGACTCACTCAATGTCTTTCATGACCGTTTTAAAACGTAGAAATTGGTGTTGCGCAAGTTTTTAAGAAATTTTCTGAAAGTGTGATAGGCTTACATTTATAAATAAATAGAGCATTTCTTCAGTCAGTGAGAAGACAAAAATGCATAATTTTATAATGCAACTTTTCGCACTCTCATTACTATTATATACAAAACCATTAATAATAGTGACCAGACACAAAATTAAAAA
This sequence comes from Sinocyclocheilus grahami, assembly GCF_001515645.1. Classification (NCBI taxonomy): domain Eukaryota; kingdom Metazoa; phylum Chordata; class Actinopteri; order Cypriniformes; family Cyprinidae; genus Sinocyclocheilus; species Sinocyclocheilus grahami. The sequence goes on from NW_015506023.1 coordinate 514,255, forward strand.
TGTTTGACAGTTTGCATAGAGGAGAAACAATAATGTGCAGTATGTGGAAAATAATGTTTTTTTTTTTTTTTTACCTTAAACCGCATAAACACATTTCATTACACCAAATACACAACATCATGTTCTTTTTAGCAACATCATATGACCCCTTTGAATAATCTGCTTTAGAAATGTAGCACTGCATCAGTGTCTCAGCAATGGATGCTCTGCAGTGAATGGGTGCCGTCAGAATGAGAGTCCAAACAGCTGATAAAAACATCACAATAATCCACAAGTAATCCACAGCACTCCAGTCCATCAGTTAACGTCTGGAGAAGACAAAAGCTGAAACTAATCCAGCATTAAGATGATTTTAACTCAAATATGAGTCTATAATCCATAATAATGCTTCCTCCAGTGAAAAAGTGTTCTGGAGTGAATCAGGAGAGAAATCTGCACAGATCAAGCAGCGTTTAAACAGCTCTAAACTGGATTTTGATGTGAGAGAGAACAGGAGATGGACTTTTTCACTGGAGGAAGTGTTATTATGGATTATGGACTCTAAATGTGTGATGTAGTGCACAGTGCAGGTGTAACGTACGCTCCATTGGCGATGTGTGCGTTGAGTGTGCGCTCCTCTTTCAGCAGCTCCTCTCGAACCGTGTCGCTCTCTAGAACGCTCTGTAGAGCCACGGTGTCGTCTCTAGCCACCTCCTGCTCCACGTGCAGAATGGAGATGTGCAAAGGGACGTGCAAGCTGCGGCTCGCTAGCATCTTCAACAGAATGGTCTTACCGAGTCCGTTACGCCCAACGAGACCGCAGCACATGCCGCTGGCCAGACACAGTTCTGCACCCTGCAGCAGACATCTGTGAACGGGAACACAAAAACACCAATTAGCTTGTGGTTTAAAAACACTACAAATGCGTCTCTAATAAAACAGCTATTACATAAAGTGAGCAGCGCTTCAAAACAAGTGTGTGTGTGTGTGAGTGTGTGTGTGTGAATGTGTGAGTGAGTGTGTGTGTGTGTGTGTGTGTGTGTGTGTGTGTGTGTGTGTGTGTGTGTGG
>NW_015506023.1:517404-520848 GCF_001515645.1 Sinocyclocheilus grahami
TTTCCAAACTGCTGAAATATCAGCCATTGGTTGAAGCCATCCATCAGCTTGACTATCACTGTAAGTTAATTACCCTAGTGTTTGGAAGTTTAGGTCATGTGCACAAGAATGTGATTAAAGGACTGCAGTTGAGTGGATTGCAAAAAAAGAAATAAAAAAAACTCGCAAAATTTTGTTCAGTGTCAGCCACTATAGGGAGTATGCAAATCTGGAAACGAAGATGTTTTGTCTATCCTAAGTAGGAAACATATTTTCAAGGAGCATGATCTTTACTTAATATCCTAATGATTTTTGGCATAAAAGAGAAATGTATAATTTTGACCCATACAATGTATTGTTTGCTATTGCTACAAATATCCCCCAGAGACTTAACACTGCTTTTGTGCTGCAGGGACACAGATGGTTGCTGCAAAGATTAGTTTAAAAAAAATACTAAACAAATATTCAAATGTTCGACATCTAAGCATAAAATCTAGAACACTTCAGCCATCTACTGGCCATTACTGTTGATAACATGAAGACATGAAGTTATTTCTGTATTTTTCATAGAAATGTGTTCTTAAAAAAAAAAAAGGGACACTGAACTATAACTGCTTAAACTAATACAAAGTGATCTAAAAAGTACAAAAAAAAAGAACATGACATGAAAGAAACAAAGTTTTGCTCAGTGGAAACATTTACCAGAATTAATTTAAAAAAAAAAATTAAACTACGACATAAGGCTTTGTTTCTGATTTTAAAGTCTTAATTAGAAAATATAAAGTCACATTGTGATAAAAAGAGAAAAAATTATCTTTGCACATTTTTTTAATCTGAGTGTCAAACAGGCTTCCACTGAATAAAATCTTGTCTAGACTACGTTTAACCAATTAACTAAAATATAAATTAATTAATTTACACATTTTATTTAAGAGTTTGCAGTAAGCTTAATATTATTAGAAAGGTTGCTGCAATTACTGACATTTAAAAAAAATAATGTTACAATTATATAAAAAAAATCGTTAACACATTATAGTATTATTATTTGTATTTTTTTTAACTATTTTTATTTGTAAAATATTTAAATATTCAAAATATGTATTCAAATATTCAAAAGTATTCAAAACAAGTGTGGTTATCACACTCATTTAGTTTAATTTACCCACTCTGGCCATTAAATATATATATATATGAACTGCTCTGAGAGTCAAAAATATATAGTTTCTGCCAGAAATGTATTACTATTGTTCAGTAGAATCTACAGTAGTACATCTACTACTACTAAAATTATTAAGGAATAATCACAATATTTCTTCCATGTTTTAATTTTAGTTGTAAATCCCCTTTGTTTGCCAAAAAATTTAATTTGTTTAATTTTCATTAATTAAAAGATCAATTCAATGAATGTGTTGTCTTTATTCGATAACCAGAACAATTTAAATACACAGCAGAATTTCTAAAGGAAAAAAAAAACATTTCATAAGGCTATAAATAAAAGCTTTTTATATTATTAAAACATATTAAAACACAGTAAACAAGGTGAAAAAACACTACATGATTGCAGTTATACATTGTGCACGGCCCCTAGTGTTTTCTGCAGCACTTTATTCTGTGATATCACAACTACAGGACACTGAAAGCACCATATCTTGTGCATTTTGCCCGTACTCAGCCAGATCTGTCAACAAGGCTACTTTATGTGAATGCGAGTGCATTAGCAGGTAGTGAATCACAGGTGTTTTATAAATGCACTATAAGCCTTTGACTTTTTAACTTTACTCAACATTATTTTATTCACCCGTTATACTGAAGAGACCTTTTTGAAGCATATTGTTTTTTGCAATTCTGAGGCGTTGAGTTTTATTTTGGTGTGACTGCTCTCCTCGCAGATCAACTCTTTCTTGATTCTGTTGCAGGCTCTCTGTGCCTTGTCTTGGACTTTTATGTCACTTCCTGTTTCCTGTGGTGTTTGTAGTCAGTTTGTAGTCCATTGCTTCCCCTTGATCATTCTCCCCAGGTGTGTCTTGCTATCTTGTTATTTTCACTGTAAGGTACTCTTTACAACTCTAATTAAACAATATTATTTAAACATATTTAGCTTAAGCTTAAATACTTTTGCTTTGTGTGACTATATCATTTAATTATATATCTTTCAATGTAGCTTCTGTGATTGGTACGTTGTTTTACATCTTAATAAAAAAACCCAGAAAGTTCAATAGCACAAAGTAAAGCTAAAAAGCATAATTACATAATCTTCGTACCTGACTAATAATAGGTTAATAACAGGTTCTCCATTCATTTAGTTGAACTTTATATTCACATTTATACGTAATACTTTGTAATTTAGCCTATTCTTAGACTACAGACATACTATAAAACACTATGTAAAACTAATTATATAACAAAACATATCGATGCGATCTGTTAACAGTTCGTTTTTAACATAACTCGCATGCTGGACAAATACATCTTTGAACATTAAAATAATAATTGCAAAAAACTAATGTGAAACCTTTGGTGTTTCAGTTGCAACAAGTTAAGAACATTTTTAATAGCTTTTTTTTTGTCATTTAAAAATTAAAAATAAACTTTCAGATAATGCTTTGGGTGTGGATCAGAACACCTTCTCATGAAACCGCCAATATCTGAATTAATATCATAATTGCTTTTTCATTAGTTTGAACAAATTCAGCCGAATTATCCAAAATACGTGTACGAGTCTTACTTGCTCCGGGAACCTGTTCTGTGATATATCTGTGATAGTTAAACACATAAAGGTGTATGCTGTCTTCAAATATAATATTTAAAATTCACTTGTTTTTTCATCATTCTTCTCTCTGATTTAGAGCTGCATTTCTGTTATGTAAATATGTTATTGGCTGCAGCTGCATGACACGGAGTCAGTTTTATCAAAAACAGTTTATTTTTCAAAACAACATCACATTACACATCTACAGACGGGAGCAATTGTGGCAATGTATAAAGACGGAGGACGGAAAGAGAAAAGAAGGGCATAAAGATTAGAGAAAGCAAAGTGACTCTTCATTACTCAGTACTGGAAACTGCGCTTCGTCTGAATGTCGTCCAGGATTTGCTGTAACTCCTCATCCTCAAACCGGCCTTCCACACTAATGAGAACACACACACACACACACACACACACACACACACACACACACAATAAAAGAACAATGTAAACACACATCAAAAACAGCTGATTGTAATTTTCAGTTCAACAGTCTCATAAAACATCAATGTGTCGTGCTGTCAAAGGAAAACACTCTTATAGCTAAAAAGATCATTTATAAAACGAGTTCCGGTGCTTGACTCTGATTGGCTGAGCCGCATTCGAAGCTGTTGTAAATGACGCTACAAAGTAACACACACCTTTGTTTACGTTTGTGTTACGTTACTTTGTAGCAACCACAACTGTTTCTGAGGAGCTACATTGTTTGGTGGAAGAAT
>NW_015506023.1:521442-524478 GCF_001515645.1 Sinocyclocheilus grahami
TCCGCTCCTTGAGTTCTCTCCAGCGCTGGAAAGCTGATCCGATGTTTACACGGGTCCTACTTCTTGCCTTAAGCCTTCTTTTGTTCCGCAGACGTTTTCCTCTTTTGTTTTTTATCCGCCATCTCTATCTTTCTGTCGCTCGGCTCGCTAATGTTTGTCCCGTGCACTGAACACTCTCTCCTCCACATCACGACTAGACACGCCCCTTATTGCTGATTGGCTACAAGTTTGTTTTGCTAGTCGGCCCGAATCAGTTTTCTAAAGCGTTTTTGAAAAATCTCTTACCCCACCTTTAATCGAGCTGTTAACATCACAGTACTTTGTGTTCAAAGAATCTAGTTCCAGACGGATGATGAAATGTGAGATATTTCCCCGTGTGAGATTAGTTTCTCTGTGTTTGTGTGTAATGCAGGCTTGTGATCGACGCTGAAGCTCCAGCTCACCTGGGAATGAGGGCTTTGGCCTCCTCTGCAGCCTCGGGACACAGATTGGCTAAACTTGCCAACTCAAACTTATGAAGCTTCTTCTGCAGAAGTAAGCTGGAAACACGGCCACGTTATCATTCATATAAATATCATATTTACTAAATGACACTTAAATTAACAAGTACAAGAAGAAAAAAAACTACACTACATCTACAGTCACAATAAGATGCTTAGAAGAGCATGCTGAGATGTTTAAACTAGAGCTGCAGGATATATTGAAATTAACTCAATATCGCGATTTAAAAAATATGAAAAAAATAAATAGTAAACAGTATAGTAACTTAACGGCAAACTAAAAGTATTTGTATTACTCATATTTTTTTGTATTCATTTTACAGCATTATTACAATACATTTCTTATTGTGTTTAATATTTTTATTTCATAATAATCACAAAAAAAATATTTTATAGTCATATTGAACGAAAACGCAAGTGGAAAGAGATTTTAACTCTGAAATGGTTATTGAAATTGGAGTTAGTTTTTGTAAAAAGTAAATCCAAGTATGAACATCCAAGTTTTCAAGATTTTCCCAAAACCATTCAGCCCTAAATAGATTTTACACACACACACACACACACGCACACACACGCTCTCTCTCTCTCTCTCTCTCTCACACACACACACACACACACACACACACTCTCTCTCTCACTCTCACACACTCTCTCACACACACACACACGCGCTCTCTCTCTCTCTCTCACACACACACACACACACACACACACACTCTCTCTCTCACTCTCACACACTCTCTCACACACACACACACGCGCTCTCTCTCTCTCTCACACACACACCCCCACACTCTCTCTCACACACACACGCTCTCTCTCTCACACACACACACACACACACGCTCTCTCTCACACACACACACACACACGCTCTCTCTCTCACACACACACGCGCTCTCTCACACACACACCCCCACACTCTCTCTCACACACACACTCTCTCTCTCTCACACACACACACACACACACACACACACACACAGAGTTACTCACTCACTCACTCTCTCTCTCACACACACACGCGCAAAAACCCTTCAGAATAAAAATAACTACACACTTACTCGTGGGATTATTTTTTTTCTTCTTCAAATATAGCCTAGTTATTCAAGTCATCTAATGAAAATTCCTAAATTTTGTCATATTGCAATATATAATCACAGGAAAACAAAATATAGCAAAGTCGTTTTTTTCCCCAATATCATACAGCCGTAGTTTAAACAGCTGTTTACATTACTACTTTTGACATCACAGCACTCTGAGCATGTAGAACTACACAATCTTACTACTGCTGCCATGAAGAGGCATGATAAGATGAGAGTGAGAGTAGTCTGCGGTTCTGTGTTGTAGGCAGCTTCTGCAGAGCATGCTGACCTGCGCACGCTGGCGATGGTCTCTCGGTTCTTGAAGCGGCTGAATCTGGCCGTGTAGTTGAGGGTCTTCATGAAGACCTCCGACAACTCCTGCTCGTCCTCCGCGCTCTCGTTCTGCTGCTTGCGATGCTCCAGCAACATGTGAACCTCCGAGTTCAGCAGCGTCTCGGCGTTCTCAAACTCTGAGACACATCAAGCATCATGAACACATCTCTGCATTACCACAACAAAACACTGAGCTAGATTAACCAATCAGGAAATCCAACGACGCGCAACCTGACAGTCAAGTCAAGACACGAGGTAATGAGGTAATCTATCAGTTTTAGCTCATTTTGGTGAGCGATAGAGACAAAAAAAAAACTGAAACAAAATTAAGAGCAGAATTAACATTGCTGTACATTTTGAAATGAAAAAAAAAAAAAAAAAAAAAATTTTTTATAATAATAATTTAACTATCACAAAAGAAACAGCAATGACAAATAAAAAATAAAAAAACACAATTATACAAACAAAAATAAATATAAAACATTTATTTGTAAATAAACCAGTGTGAAGGCATTTTAGTGTTTAACGTTTATACACACACATATATATATATAAAGTCTGGGATCAGTAAGATTTGTAATATGTTTTAAATAAATCTCTTCTGTTCATCAAGGCTGCATTTATTTGACCAAAAATACAGAAAAAAAACAGTAATATTGTGAAACATTGTTACAATTTTAAAATAATGGCGTTCTATTTGAAATACAATGTTTAACATTGATAATAAATCAGCATATTATACTGATTTCTGAAGATCATGTGACTCTGAAGACTGGAGGAATGATGCTGAAAATACAGCTGCACATCACAGAAATACATTACAGTTTAACAGAGATTCACATAGAAAACCATTATTAATACTTTTTCCTCAATATTACTGTTTTTTTTCTGTATTTCTGATCAAATAAATGCAGCCTTGATAAATAGAAGAGATTTCTTTAAAACATAAAAAATCTTACGGATACCAAACTTTGAACAGCAGAGTGTGTGTGTGTGTGTGTGTGAGAGAGAGAGTGTGTGTGTGTGTGTCTGTGAGAGTGAGTGTGTGTGTGTGTGTGTGTGTGTGTGAGAGTGTGTGTGTGTGAGAGTGTGTGTGTGTGAGAGTGTGTGTGTGTGTG
>NW_015506023.1:526097-533350 GCF_001515645.1 Sinocyclocheilus grahami
TGTGAGAGTGTGTGAGAGTGTGAGAGAGAGAGAGATAGAGAGAGAGTGTGTGTGTGTGTGTGTGTGTGTATAGGACACTGATCGAGACGCGCGTGCTGTTCTGACGCGATGTTTCTAACTCAATCTTCTCACCTTTAGGAAACATGAGCTGCGACGCGTCCTCCTCCACATCTCCCACGTGCGCTGCTCCTCCTGCCGCCATCATATAATAAATATAGTCAATGAACAGTGAATATGAGTTAACCTTCTCCGTTTACTACACACAGTCACATAACTCCGCCGCGCACTGTCTACTGCGCCGCTTTGAATGAAACATTCTACTTCCGGTCACGTGCCAAAGCGAAAAAGTACGAGAGGATTGTCGCACAGCGCCGCCTCGCGCACTGTTGTTGAACATCTCCGCAGCTTAAATGGAGTTGTAGAAAACCATATTCAATTGTAATTGTTGACGCGTGAACAGGCACAAGACTTTTGGAATAAAGTAGAGCTTCTTTTAATGATTACAAATGTTTATTTATTTTTATTCTTTCTTTATTTCATTACTTTGCACCTTATTTGTTTTGACTGTTTTTTGTTTCTGTTACAATGTCTTGTCACTACTTGTTTTGTATATCATGTTTTAGCAATATTGTATGGTAAAGCCACAGACAAACCTCTATAAATGTTGAACATCACGGTGTGACAGCTCTGTTGCCTTGCATCTCTCATACAGAAAAAGATAGTTGTGTTACATTACATACCACTTGGCAAGCGATCGGATCAAGTGTGTTAATTAGTACCATGTGTTAACTTATGATGAATGCTGTACAGTCCGCAGGAGCTCTGCTATTCCCTCTGTACTGTCGCCGTCAGTGTATTGGGTTTTGAACCTTGGATCAATGTCTTGCCATTATGGCACTAAATACCTTGTCTGCCTTCAGTACCTGAGAAATGGGCTTTTCCTGGTCAAGCACTCTCTCAATCATGTTGAGTCATGTTGGAGACACGGTGTGGCATGAGTTTCTGCTTCATCTCAGCTTGAGCATTTCTCCAGTGCACTGATCACTAATGCACACTGATGAGACAAAACATGATCACCACTTATAGGTGAAGTGAGTACTTGAGGATGTGATGGCACAAGGATACAGCATGGGAAGACAGCAAGCTGGTCGAGGGACTGCGATGCTCTGGGCAATGTTCAGTTTGACACAAGCCAGCAACCTAAACCTCATTGCCTTTATGGCAATGGTATTCCCTCAAGGCAGTGGCCTCTTTCAGCAGAATATTGCGCCTTGCTACAATGCACATATTGTTCAGGAATGGTTTGAGGAACATAATAAAGAGTTCAAGGTGTTGTCCTGATCTCCAGATTGTAATATGCTTGAGCATCTGTGGGATGTGCAACCAGTCCAATCCACTCCATCTCACAAGATAAGGACATGAAGGATCTACTAATGTCTTGGTGCTAGACACCACAGGACTCCTTCAGAGGTCTTGTAAAGTGCATGACTCAGCGAGTCAGTGCTGTTTTGGCGCTGTATAGTCAATGACAGGTCAGGTCAGGTTTTTGCACCTGGCATTATAATTGTAGTTTTATTTTCGCATTGCATCATTACATCATATCGTTACTCATTTGATTGATTGCATCTATCCACATCGATGTATAATTACACCTTTATTAAATATAAAATGTAAGGTCTATGGGCCATTTTTGCATTATACTGTTGATACAGTATTTTTGACTTGTTCCTCAGTTTGTAAAAATCATGTTAAATGCATTTACATAGAACCCCTCTGTTCCTTCTCCAAGATGGTGTGGTTATAGCATGTACTTTTGTTTTAAAGCACTTGGTAATGTATGATTTGTTCTAAAGGAAAAATAGCTGGGTAATAGTGGGCAGAATAGTCTGTAGCAACCAGGATTGGTTATTTGCACTCAGTGTAATTTGCAATAGGGGTAACCTTGTTTTAAGAGAATGTAATAACAAGAGAATACTATGGGAGAAAAGTTACCAAGAAACAAAAACAGCAGAAAACTAAACCAGGGTAAAAAGACAATATTTTATTAATTTAAACATAAAGTTATCAGGATGCTTATCCTTTCAAATTCAGTAACAAAAATCCAAATAGCCTTTGAAAGAAAGATTAAATTACATATTTTCAAAGAAGAAATCTTTTATTTTTATAAACACTTCCTGAATTGATTGTGACATCAAGTTTGACTGTGATACCTTTTACCTTTGTCAGAATTTACGTTTGTAAACCCCTTTACAAGACATTCATCTAATCTAAATTTAAACATTTAATAATTAAAGCCTCGGTTTTTCTTCTTTTCAGTTTTAACAGTATTTTATGGAAACGTGTTTTTGCACCTGGCATTATAATTGTAGTTTTATTTTCGCATTGCATCATTACATCATATCGTTACTCATTTGATTGATTGCATCTATCCACATCAATGTATAATTACACCTTTATTAAATATAAAATGTAAGGTCTATGGGCCATTTTTGCATTATACTGTTGATACAATATTTTTGACTTGTTCCTCAGTTTGTAAAATCATGTTAAATGCATTTACATAGAACCCCTCTGTTCCTTCTCCAAGATGGTGTGGTTATAGCATGTACTTTTGTTTTAAAGCACTTGGTAATGTATGATTTGTTCTAAAGGAAAAATAGCTGGGTAATAGTGGGCAGAATAGTCTTTAGCAACCAGGATTGGTTATTTGCACTCAGTGTAATTTGCAATAGGGGTAACCTTGTTTTAAGAGAATGTAATAACAAGAGAATACTATGGGAGAAAAGTTACCAAGAAACAAAAACAGCAGAAAACTAAACCAGGGTAAAAAGACAATATTTTATTAATTTAAACATAAAGTTATCAGGATGCTTATCCTTTCAAATTCAGTAACAAAAATCCAAATAGCCTTTGAAAGAAAGATTAAATTACATATTTTCAAAGAAGAAATCTTTTATTTTTATAAACACTTCCTGAATTGATTGTGACATCAAGTTTGACTGTGATACCTTTTACCTTTGTCAGAATTTACGTTTGTAAACCCCTTTACAAGACATTCATCTAATCTAAATTTAAACATTTAATAATTAAAGCCTCAGCTGTAAAATCTTTTTTTTTCTTCTTTTCAGTTTGAACAGTATTTTATGGAAACATATGAAAGTTGTTTTTTTTAGACAGGTTGCTTAGTTAAATTGAGTGCTTTAAATTGTTTTATGAACTGAACCTTGGAAGTCAAGTTGCATTTAGTTACAATGGCCTATTCAATTTAGAAATTGGACTTCAAACAAAGTATCTGCATTATTAGCGAATTTCAATAATGTGGCAGAGATGAATTAGAAACAAATGGTATTTTGGTAGAAAAAGACATTCAACTTAAGAAACTGAGAGAAAAAAAAAGTTTAAGCACTTTAACCCATCAACTCACGATCCCCATCTGGAAATAAAGCACTTAATACCTGAATTGGGCCTCAAATGTATGGGCTGCTTTCCAAACTCACTATCTGATGAGAAATTAAGAGAATATAAATAATATTAAGTCTTTCAGTTGCTCATTTCATTGAACACGTTTAATTTGTATATCTATAAAACACCTCTTGGATATTGTGAAGATCAGCATCCACCTCAGTGTCCTCCTTGAAATCTACATGTGTCCTGTTGTGTCTCTGTTCTACTGACTGATCTAGTATTTGTCATCTTCTGCATCGCTGAGAGTTTCACCGCCAGCAAGAGATACGCTCTGTGTCAATCTCTTCCGGAAGTGTCCGTTGGGCACCTGCCAGCCTATCCGTGACCTTGTGCGCATCGAGGCGCTGACCGTGTTCGCGCGGCCTAGGCTGGTGGCCACCGCTGCCTCAAAGGTAAGAGTTTCCATAGGAGTGGCAGAATCGGGGCTGTGCTCTTCCTCTTGTAGGGCGAGGAAGGAATCGGAAGGATAGCGGCATGCGGATGAACCCAGATATTCACCCACTTCAAATTGGGTAGTTTCCGGCTGTCTCGCTTCCTGGTCTTCAGCACCGTCATCCCATAAAGCAGTACTACAGCACCCTATCATCTGCTGGACAGTTGCGTCATCGTTGTCATCATCAACAACATGTGATGAAGGTTGCGTGTGGCACACTAAGGGTGAGTAAGAGATGTGAGGGCGTGAGCAGGTGGAGGTCTGGGACAGGCGACGCTTGCCACTCGGGGTGCTGGACTCTGAGGTGGAGGGAACAGGGCTTTCTGAGCTGTTTCCCTGCGGAGAAATCAGATTTCAAGTATTTAATCCAATTAATGTCATATTTAAACTTAAAGGGTTAGTTCACCCAAAAATGAAAATTAGCCCATAAATGACTCACCCCCGAGGCATCCTAGGTGTATATGGCTTTCTTCTTTCAGACGAATCCAGTCAGAGTTATATAAAAAATTGTCTTTGATCTTTCAAGCTGTTTAATGCCACTCAGTGTTGCATGCTTCAGTCCAAAAGAAGTTAAATAAAAAGCGCCCATCCATAAAAAAAAATTCTCACAGGCTCCGGGGGGTGAACAAAGGCCTCCTGTAGCGAATCGATGCGTAGTGTCATGTAATACCTACAGAGCCCCAAAAGGAATAAGGTGATGCCAAAAAAATTAGATGGCAATGCTTTTGTATTTCCACAAGAAACTTTGCATTTGCTTGCAACACTTTTGATGGAAATGAGGTGGGAAGAAAAACTGTATTTCAGTGCTTTTGTGAACGAATGCAAAGTTTATCTGGAGAACGCAAATATTTTGAAAGAGAATGTTTCCCGGGAATGCAATACTTTTGCAAGCAAACTTAAAATAATTAAAAAATAATTGTATTCTCCTGTCTCATATTTTTTCCATCACCATGTCCCGTCAGGGACTCACTAAATTGTGACCCTGAACCACAAAACCAGTCATAAGTAGCACGGGTATATTTGTAGGAATAGCCAAAAATACATTGTATGGGTCAAAATTATCGATTTTTCTTTTATGCCAAAAATAATTAGGATAGTAAGTAAAGATCATGTTCCACATAGATATTTTGTAAATTTCCTACCGTAAAAGAGAGGCAAACAGACACAAGAAGTGGTTGTAATACCAAGTTCTTAGACATTGTTCAAATAAGTACAAGCTAGAAAGAGAAGGAATAAACAAATTTTTTTAATTTTTTTTTTTATGATGAAGTCAAGTAGCTTCAAGTAGCTACCTAATAAAGTGGCCACTTTATTAGGTAAACCTTTTCAACTGCTCATTAACGCAAATATCTAATGAGCCAATTGCATGGCAGCAACATTTAGTCATGTAAACATCATCAAGGCCTATCTGCTGAAGTTCAAACCGAGCACCAGAATGGGGAAGAAAGGTGATTTAAGTGACTTTGATTGTGACATGGTTGCTGGTGTCAGACAGGCTGGTCTGAGTATTTCAGAAACTGCTGATCTACTGGGATTTTCACACACACACACATCTCTAGGGTTTACAGAGAATAATCCGAAAAAGAGAAAATAAACAGTGAGCAGCAGTTCTGTGGGCAAAAAAATGCATTGTTGAAGTTAGAGGAGAATGACCAGACTGGTTCAAGCTGATAGAAAGGCAACAGTAACTTGTTGCAACTGCATCTCTGAATGCACAACATATCAAACCTCAAAGCAGATGGGCTACAGCACAGAAGACCACACTGGGTGCTACTCCTATCAGCTAAGACCTAGAAACTGAGGCTACAATTCACACAGGCTCACCAAAACTGCACAACAGAAGACTAAAAAAGTTGCCTGGTCAATTTCTGCTGCAACATTCAGATGGGAGGGTCAGAATTATGTGTAAACAAAATGAAAGCATGGATCCATCGTACCTTGGAGCAGCACTCCGACATATAGCACAGTTGTGCCTCAGGCGAACCAAGTTCAAATAATGGCTAAAGGGTCTTTGCCTGTCCTGTTATCCTCTCTCTCCTCCTTGTTGTTTCCTGTCTCATCTACACTGTCCTGTCTAATAAAGGCATAAAAGGCCAAGAATATAACAAAACATAGTTTTGTGTAAAAAAGACCCTTCAAAACAAAAAACTTAAAGGTAGTACAAGATCAGGGGTGTCCAAACCCGGTCCTGGAGGGCCATTGTCCTGCTGAGTTTAGCTCCAACTTGCCTCAGCACACCTGCCTGGAAGTTTCCAGTTTGCCTAGTAAGACCTTGGTTAGCTGGTTTATGAGTGTTTTACTGGGGTTGGACCTAAACTTTGCAGGACAGCAGCCCTCCAGGAACAGGACTGGACACCCCTGTCCAAGATGGTTAAGACCCAATCTAGAAAGTACCTAGTAAAGCGTAATGATCAAGTATAGAACTCAGGATACATAAGATCCTCAATTTTATTCTGCGTGACCAAAGTTTGATCTGTTCTAGTACTCTTTGAAGAATGAAGAGTGTGTCTGTTGCTCTGATATCTTTAGGAACATTTGATGCATATCTGACTCCATTCACGCTGTAGGAATTGTGTTATGGCTATAGCCTTACATCCTCTCCTCTTTAACCGCCGAGGGCCCTATTACTATTTTCCATTGCATCTGAGTCTCACCTTTATTGATGGGTACCAGCAGATCCAGTGTCTTTTGGGACAGGTGTGGCCAGATGACACTTATCTCCTTCTGCAATTCAATGTCCAACTGTATCCGGTCCTCGCCCCCTGATAGGAAACATATGGCCTCAAATAAGAGATTAATACAGTAGATAGACTGAAAAACTAAAGAACATGCATGCATTGCATCCTCATAAAATATGTGTAAAAAAGTGTAATCTTTCTGTTACTTTTATAGTGCTGGGATATCTGAGGATTCTGGGATTTCTCCCCATCTACTCCTCTTCCCTTAGCTGTCTTGTGCCAGTTTGTTGCCTCACCCCTGGCATCTGAAAGAATGCCCTGTTCACTAAGATACTGACTCTAGCCTACCTTTCTAGACTCTGCCTGTCGGCCTGCACTCTTGTCTCTGAACCTGGACTGTTTCTTGGATTATCCATCTCTCTCATTGTCCACAAACTTGCTTGCTGGTTTGCACTGTTTGCCTACTGACAATCTCTGCCTGGCCCCGAACTGAGTTTTTGCCAAGCTCTATTACAGTTTTTTGCCTTTTCTTTTGCCTCGTAGTTGTTTGTGCTTCAATAATTTCCACTCCAAGTAAATAACCTGCATTTGGCTCCACCTTTTCCTGACTGGGACAACCATTGGAATTCACTAAATAATAGATGGTAATGATGTGGACCCTTGTTGCAGAGGTGTCG
>NW_015506023.1:533360-542283 GCF_001515645.1 Sinocyclocheilus grahami
ACTGCATATTTTGTATGTCTCCCTCATTTAACACACCTGATTCAAGACATACAAAATGTGCGGTGGTTGGGGGTTCCCAAGACAGGTTTGAGAACCACTGATCTAAGATACGGTGAAGCTGTGAGAGATCATGTGAAACAAGCTTGTTTGTTTACAAATAATAGATGGTAATGATGTGGACCCTTGTTGCAGAGGTGTCGCCAGAAAATCATTAGTGTCCCAATGTGTACTAAGCCAGGGTCCTTACCAGCTCCCACATTTATGTACACAATATACTGATTGAGAGCTGATTGAGACATGCCCATACAGGTGTGGAACAGTATGATTCTTAGTAAATTATGCTATAATTCTCATTGTACTACTATTCTTTTAAAGTACAGATTTACAATTCTGACCTCTAGCGATTTTTATCTCCAGTGCAGTGCGGATCAGAGACATCAGTGTGGATGTGAACTGAACCGTCATGTCCTCATCAACTGGCATATTCATCAGCACCAGTCTCTGCCAATAGCAGCACAGCATGGTTGCAAATATTAATGATATCAAATGCTCATGTTTTAAAAGCATTATAGGTTCTAACATTTTTGAAATATGCATTCTTACATATGATTCTTTTTCTTGGTATTTCAGTAGCAGTTGCAAGTCCTAAACAATGAAATACATTTGCCAAGATAAAACTTTTCTACCTTGTAGGCAATTTTGGCAGGACACTTCTTTCCCAATCCAAGAGGTGGAGACATGTGGGTTAGCATCTCATACATGGCAGTGTAGTGAATACGGCCACTGGCGAGGAAAAGAAAACAGAGGTATTCAATTATTTGTGATTCTCATATGAATGATGGAGAATAGATAAGAATTAATGCTATTTTTGCATACCACACTTCTAAAGAAATGCAGTCAAAACATTATTTCTCTGTACAGAACAAACATTGTTTCCTCTAAACTTCTGAATGTACATAAAACAAAAGTAAATTCAAAACAAGTTACAAAAAGGTGATTATTCATTTCTCCAGAATGAAAGTGACTCTTTATGATTAAGTCATTGAGTCATTCATTCAACAGATTTGCTCAAAAACACAAATTAATTCAGGAACAAAACAGCACAACTGTGCCAACTCTTCTTCTGGAGAGTTACTTTCCTGCAGAGATCTGTTTCAACCTGCACCAACACACTTGCCTGTAATTTTCAATTAATCCTGAGGTGGTTCAGGTGTGAAAAAGTTGGAGTTAAACTCTGCTGGATAGTAACTCTGCAGAGGTTTCCATTTAAAATAAAATAAAATAAATGGTTTACATGCACAGGGCTGGAAATGCTCAATGTTCAGCAATTGTATACAGCAGCGAGGGAAAGCACTTTTCATTTGCCTGCTGCAGCAAGGTAAAGCGATGTGTGCCTAGGGGAATTGGAAAAATTATTCTGTCACAGGAGGGAGACATACATTCTGGTAAAATAGACTGAATCTGCATAGATTTCTGCCTCTGGTCTTTTGTGGGCAGGAGTGGGACAAAATGTGGAAGTTGCAGGACAAAATATGTCATTGTTTTTTGCTAAAAAAAATAAATTGATTCCGTACAGACCTCTAGTTGGCTACTCGGTTTCAAGTTTTTGCTTTGTTGTTTGGGCCACTGGCTAGGAGAAAAGCTATTTTTGCACTACATGCTGATATCTGGCTGTCTAAATTTGGCTTTATCCTTGATGTTCTTGATGCCAAAAAGTTCTTCAGTTCCACCTGCTGAAAAAAACCCATCTGATGCTAAATATGAAGTTTAATGAGTTCATGGAAATTAATATGATAATTATGAAAATGTAATATGAGAGGTATGTTTACAGAAACATTAATGTTTGTATACACAATAAAAATGAATAGCATTAAAAAAGACTTTTCAACAAAGCACATCATACATTGTACATAGCTGTACATTAAACAAAATACTATACATATTATCCAAAATATGTAAGTATAGCAAAATCTCAGTCAAAATCAATAAATCATTTTTCTACCCTATCACTGGATTACAACCTTTCACCAAAAATCTCCATAGAACCCAAGCCACTCGTGAAAATAAACCCTATTCAGAGCACTTTCCCTGTAGCTTCAGGACTTGATTAACTAATGAACTCAATGAGATTTTTTAAGTCAACCAGAGAAAGGCAGCTAAATAATTTTTACATTTAGTAAAATATTTTTGTTGAATGTTACATTTAGGTTTAGAATCGTTTACATTTAATTTAAATTCTATTGTTTGTTTGTTTTTACAAGAACAATAACGGAAACAGGACTATAAATAGCTAACGTTAAAGCCACTACACTACCGCATTGGTGTCCACACACATACTACGGTTACAAGGAAATCATCTGAATTCCTTCTAACTGTATTATACATGTAATTGGCTATTTAATTAGACTAGGAATTTTTCAAACTATCTTCATTACAGTAGTAAATATCATATCAGCTGACAGACAAGGCTACTCAACATACATAATGCAAATGTCAGAAAGTGTTGATTCTCAAAACAGATTAATGCATTTATGTTGCAATAAAGTATTAGTAATGGTTTGTGGTTTAGGGTGGTCTGAGTATCATTTGGGGTGTTCACATTTACACAATATATCAGCCTGAGAACGCTTGAAGTGCTTAAATTAATTGAGAGTGAAGAGTGTTGCATCTGTTATTTGTTCCTGCTGGTAGTTTAGATTTCCATCAGCAATCCAGTCATATAGAGATCAGTGGCATATTCCTGCATAATGTTCTACCTCTTACCAGAGACTTTATTTTACCTTCCATTTTGGCACATAATGCACAAGCATAGTCTAAATTCATAGATTTATAGTTTAATAGCCTCCAGTTTGCACTTGGAATATAACTTAAGGCAAAATAAAATCTAGTACAACCCCCCCCCCAATAATAATTTATCCATTTAATCAAATCAATTATCAACAGAATAATTGATTATAAGAAAAAATATAAAAATAGTCGCTGCCCTAAAATGAGTGCACGTTGTTTTGTACATACTAACACCACACAGAAGGATGTTAGGGTAGGCACGTACAAACCCACCTTTCTTTGAACAATCGAGGCCCTGTCTTCCTTAATGCGCCTTTTCATCTGACATGACATCATCCTTCCCTTGAAAGCCTGTAAACAGAAGGATGTGGCCTTCAGCTTTACTTACAAGGGACACCTATTTGCTCACAGTCATCCACTGACTTCTAAACACTACACTAAATTCCATCTCAGTTCCAGCCTTGGAGAATGCAGCGATAACCGCAAGATCATCTTCCAATAGCCTAGAAGAATTTTAGACTTTCTAAATATCGCCATTCTGATGTGCACTAATTGTCGTTTGAAGCCAGCCTAATTGAACAGCGCATAGCAAGTCCTGAATCCAATCCAGGCCGGTTTTTGTTCTGGCAGCACACAGGAATCCAAGGCCCTGTCAGAAGATTTCAGCAATTTCACCACCATAAAACTGAAAACATCCATCCGTGTCTGCAGCGGTGAGCAATGTAGCCAAATGTTCTGTGCATGTTTTGGTTCAAACAACTATTCAATTTGATTCAAGCACAAAAAATATTAGGCCATCAGTGTAGTCTGTCAATCAGAGAAAACACAACAACAACCGTAAAAGCTGAACATCTACCAAAAATAATGATAGTCCCACTCCTCCATGGGCTCTGCTTGAGGCTTCATCCTTTATGACCGTTTCATGCAGGCCAAAGTTTTGCTAACACTTTATTTTGATACTCGGTAACGCTTTCTATAACAAATTATAAGGGTATTCTTAAGGCATTATAATGAATGCATAATGCATTATAAAAAATAAACTATAATATGTTGTTTCATCTCATAACAACAATTATGCATCATAAAACGTACTAATTTGGGGTTATAACTTTTATGAGAATGATTATTTATAACATGAAATAAACACCATGTTAACATTTATAATAGATTATAAATTTCATATCTTGAGATTATTCATTTAAGATCTGTACAGTATCTTACAACATATACAATATCTTACTGATATTGCAATAAACATAGTTAAATATTACTTGTGTGAAATATTACAATAAGTATTAATATGCCATATTACACATACATCTGATCAGATATCTGATCTTATGGCTTTTTAAGAAAAAATATTATTATTATTATTATTGTTGTTGTTGTTGTTATTGTCATTGTTGTTGCTGTTATTATTTATAAGTGGTCTTAAGTAAAGTAACAAGTTAACAACGGCAAGATATGAGACTTATAATACATTATAACTATGGGAATTATAATCCATTGTGAGTTAAGTGGATGCATTGTGTTCATTGTGTATTATAAATTATAATTTTAAAAGCTACAACCACAAATAAGAAAATAGTATAATGCATTAAAACTGTTGTTATGATTACTCATGATATCTTTTTTTAGAATACATTATGCATTCATTATAATGTCTTAAGAATACTCTTATAATGTATTATAAATACCGGCTTCATAGAAAGTGTTACCTGATACTCCACTTTAGACATTCTAGTAACAAGCACCAATTCTCACTATTAACTAGCTGCTTATTAGCATGCATATTTCAAGCATGTTGGCTGTTTATTAGTACTTATAAAGCACATATTAATGCATTATTCTGCATGGCCATATTTTAAATCCCTTACTCCTACACCATATCTAAACTTAACAACTACCTTACTAACTATTAATAAGCAGCAAATTATGAGTTTATTGAGGGCAAACTCTTAATTAATAGTGAATATGTGTTCCCTAATCTAAAGTGTTACATTCTAACTATTTGCAACTCCATGTCAACTAGCAGTCATTAGAGTATTAGTATTAGACTGTCTGTTAATTTCTGCTAACACTTTATTTTGATGATCCCCAACACACATTGTTCTGACTGTCACTTTGCAAATACATGTCAACTTACTCTACTAACCCTATCCTAATAGTCTACTAATACTCTAACGAGAGTTAGTAGACATTTAGTTGCAAAGTTACTTATAATTAGTAAAATGCCTAAAGTGGACTATCAAAAAAAAGTTTTCTTGCCCAGGCTTTGCACTTGGAGGTTGAAGGCCCACGATCTTTCCATATCAGTAAATACTGTTAAATGTACTACTAACATATAAACTACTGGATTAAGTTGCATCTGTATACATGAATAAAGCAAATGAAATTGAAAGGAAACGTGGATGTTAATGAGCAGCGGTTCCTAGTGAAGTGTCTCTATGCGTATGACAGTAAGAACAGTAACAATCATTACTATATTATCATTTGCATTATAATAGGTACAGTAGGTGATCTGTTGCGTTTACCATGCTGCTCGGTCATATTCCCCCCAGATGCGCACAAACTCGTCCAGATGGTGAGGTCCAAGAATGGATGAGTCTCGCGTCAAATACTCAAAGTTGTCCATAATCACAGCCACAAACAGATTCAGCATCTTAGGAAAAATAAAAAAGTGTCAAAATTCTGGACTTAGACCAAGTGCACACATTTCATTTATGTAATATTATTAACATAATTATTGTTTTTATTTGGCTATGATTTAAACTTAAATAAGTATAAGGGAGAGTGGGTTAAGATGTTTCAGCGGGTAAGCTGTTAATCTGGCTAAATGTGCATTGTTTTCATTGTGTAAATTAATTTAGACATATATTATATTTATACATATATTTAGAAAGGACTGATCTGTAATCGAGAGATGCACATGAGAAACATTTTCCGCAAACACTTAATATACACACGCATAAACATAGGCACTATTGCATGGCTTCTGCAGGTAAATTTAAGAGAATTAAAGACATTTTTAAAACCAAGTAAAGACAATTTAAGCAACACAACTGTATTAGCCTTAACTTCTAACCATTACTTTTTAATTCATTTCACACAAAACAAGCATAATGCTCTCAACCACTAGAATATGGAAATAACTTTTACTGTAACTTCTGTTCACCCCGAAGAAGGAAGAAGGAAAAAACATTGTTTTTATTTGGCTATGATTTAAACTTAAATAAGTATAAGGGAGAGTGGGTTAAGATGTTTCAGCGGGTAAGCTGTTAATCTGGCTAAATGTGCATTGTTTTCATTGTGTAAATTAATTTAGACATATATTATATTTATACATATATTTAGAAAGGACTGATCTGTAATCGAGAGATGCACATGAGAAACATTTTCCGCAAACACTTAATATACACACGCATAAACATAGGCACTATTGCATGGCTTCTGCAGGTAAATTTAAGAGAATTAAAGACATTTTTAAAACCAAGTAAAGACAATTTAAGCAACACAACTGTATTAGCCTTAACTTCTAACCATTACTTTTTAATTCATTTCACACAAAACAAGCATAATGCTCTCAACCACTAGAATATTGAAATAACTTTTACTGTAACTCCTGTTCACCCCGTAGAAGGAAGAAGAAAAAAAACATTTATGTAACATTTAATGTCATGACTTTATGAATTTAAGACTTTCTGCTCTGATTTAAGACCTTTTAAGATCTGAATTTGTGGAACCTGCAGAAAACTTGTACCTGTTTAGCTTTTGTGTTAATCTATCTTATGCTTTAAACTTGGCATTGTTTACAATGAATATTGTTGGCTTTTATGATGAATTGCTTTCTTCTTGTTTCAGCTGACAGCAGACATCTCAAAATATAACTGGTTGTATTTGTTTTATCCTTATTATTTCCCTGCACTGAGTATTCACAATGAACTTGAGTAAAAAAGCTATGCAGTCTACCCCATTCTCCCCTATAGACTCAGAAAATAATGTTGATAGATTCTGACCAGAAATGAGCTGAAAAAGATGAATGAGACAAAATAGAAATAGGCAAAGTCTGTGCCACAGCCCCCTTCATGATCTGGAGAGGTGAAAGGTGGTGGTATTGAAGGGTCCCGTTCGCACTCCTTTCCCTCGAGACACGAGAGCATGATCTCCTGCCACGACTCTCCTGTGGCACTTCTGCAAGACATAAAGGCCCGGTTTCACAAACGGGGCTTAGCTTAAGCCAGGACTAGGCCTTAGTTAAATTAAGATATTTAAACAACATTTACAAAAATGCAATAGAAGAAAACATTACAGGTGTGCATCACAGAACAATGACACTGACATATTTTAAGATATGTCAGAGCAAGATATTTTCAGTTGAGACAGCTCAAACATGCATTTTAGTCTGGGACTAGCTAAAGCCTTGTCTGTGAAACTGGGGGAAAGTAATATATCTACCCAGGAATGAGTCACCAAGAGCACTCAAACACCTCTCAATTACAGGAACAGTTCAGTCTTTATTTTCTGACCCTCACATTGTTCTAAAGTCATAGTTATTTTTCAGTGGAAAATACAGGAAGAATTTTTGAATCTTCTTGCGTTTTTTATTCTGCAAAAACAGTTCAGCTATTCTTTTTAATAGTTCACTTCAAACTATTTTTGAATTTTTCAGATCATCAGTCATCAAAGCTAAATATAGGGTACAGACAGAGATTTACTTTACATTTCACCAAGCTGATTTACTCACTACAAACTCACAGAGATCACGTGTTCAGGTCATTTCAAGTCTTATTTTGACAAAGTAGTTATATCTAAGTGTGTGAGTTGTTTACTCACTTTAAAAATAAAAAAAATAAAAGTCTTCCCATTAACGCCATTATACTGTTCATTTAGACTGATTTGCGAACGCGCCTGAACACAAGGAGGGATTTATCACATGAAACAATCACAGCCGATCATAACCAGTATCCAATCATATCGCGATGGAGGCATTGCCTCCTCTCACATGATTTCCCCCATTCATTCTCAATTACCCCCCAGCAAACCCACTGCATGCTTTAATTGGTCTGTTAAAACTCAATGGGCTCAGGGGAGGCAAGAGAGACGCGGACTCCCGTTGTAACTTTACCTGCTGGTGTCACTGTATATGTACAGTATGCATAGAAAAGAAGTCTTGTAGAAACAATTTTCATTTTGGGTTGAACTAAAAATAATGTTTTACCTTACAACTTTTATTGTATATTTGGGCTTCACAATATTTGCCAAACTATACGTTTCACTAAACTATATATTTCATTAACTTTAAACAAAAGAAAGAATACTGGTCTAATTCTACTAAAAATAATGAAAGTAAATAACAGTAATAACATCTATTTTCTCTAAGTGTTTGGTGATCTTACCTAAAGAGCAGCATCAAGGCACCAAAGAATGTCTTGAAATTGTTGTGTTGATTAATGTGGCTTTCATCATTCAGTTTAATATTTCCAAATACCTAAAGAATAAGAGATGACAGATTTTTAGAATCAAGTATATCGTCTACACTATAGAAAGTATTTCTTATCACTACTTGAAAAGCCAGACTAACAGGTTTTTGATTCATGTAAATTTCTGGCACATGTGATGTAAATGTGTGCCCTCATAAGATTTTGGGAAAGAAGAAACACTGAAAAAGTTGGTTAGGACCATCTCTAATATTTAAAACACTTAAACACACACTAGCCCACAAATATAGATGAATAAACACATTTCATAATTTATAGAGACCGAGCTGCCAAAATACAAGTACATTCTGATGTTTGGGGAAGTATTCAGCAAATGCCATCAAATTATAAAGTTTACATCATTTTGATAACTGCCATATGTAATGATATGAATAAACTTACTTGCATGCCAATAATGGCATAAATGAAGAAAAGCATAGCAATTAGGAGGCAAACATATGGAAGAGCCTGAAACAAGAAAAGAGTGAAAAGAATGTTGTACAAATCTTTCCTTTTTTTGCCTTTCTTTCCTTTTTTTAATTTTAATTTTTTTAATTTAATTTATTTTTTTTAGAATTGAGCAAAACTAATATATATATATATGTATATATATATATATATATATATATATATATATATATATATATATATATATATAT
>NW_015506023.1:543021-580448 GCF_001515645.1 Sinocyclocheilus grahami
CATGACTTTATGAATTTAAGACTTTCTGCTCTGATTTAAGACCTTTTAAGATCTGAATTTGTGGAACCTGCAGAAAACTTGTACCTGTTTAGCTTTTGTGTTAATCTATCTTATGCTTTAAACTTGGCATTGTTTACAATGAATATTGTTGGCTTTTATGATGAATTGCTTTCTTCTTGTTTCAGCTGACAGCAGACATCTCAAAATATAACTGGTTGTATTTGTTTTATCCTTATTATTTCCCTGCACTGAGTATTCACAATGAACTTGAGTAAAAAAGCTATGCAGTCTACCCCATTCTCCCCTATAGACTCAGAAAATAATGTTGATAGATTCTGACCAGAAATGAGCTGAAAAAGATGAATGAGACAAAATAGAAATAGGCAAAGTCTGTGCCACAGCCCCCTTCATGATCTGGAGAGGTGAAAGGTGGTGGTATTGAAGGGTCCCGTTCGCACTCCTTTCCCTTGAGACACGAGAGCATGATCTCCTGCCACGACTCTCCTGTGGCACTTCTGCAAGACATAAAGGCCCGGTTTCACAAACGGGGCTTAGCTTAAGCCAGGACTAGGCCTTAGTTAAATTAAGATATTTAAACAACATTTACAAAAATGCAATAGAAGAAAACATTACAGGTGTGCATCACAGAACAATGACACTGACATATTTTAAGATATGTCAGAGCAAGATATTTTCAGTTGAGACAGCTCAAACATGCATTTTAGTCTGGGACTAGCTAAAGCCTTGTCTGTGAAACTGGGGGAAAGTAATATATCTACCCAGGAATGAGTCACCAAGAGCACTCAAACACCTCTCAATTACAGGAACAGTTCAGTCTTTATTTTCTGACCCTCACATTGTTCTAAAGTCATAGTTATTTTTCAGTGGAAAATACAGGAAGAATTTTTGAATCTTCTTGCGTTTTTTATTCTGCAAAAACAGTTCAGCTATTCTTTTTAATAGTTCACTTCAAACTATTTTTGAATTTTTCAGATCATCAGTCATCAAAGCTCAGTAAATATAGGGTACAGACAGAGATTTACTTTACATTTCACCAAGCTGATTTACTCACTACAAACTCACAGAGATCACGTGTTCAGGTCATTTCAAGTCTTATTTTGACAAAGTAGTTATATCTAAGTGTGTGAGTTGTTTACTCACTTTAAAAATAAAAAAAATAAAAGTCTTCCCATTAACGCCATTATACTGTTCATTTAGACTGATTTGCGAACGCGCCTGAACACAAGGAGGGATTTATCACATGAAACAATCACAGCCGATCATAACCAGTATCCAATCATATCGCGATGGAGGCATTGCCTCCTCTCACATGATTTCCCCCATTCATTCTCAATTACCCCCCAGCAAACCCACTGCATGCTTTTATATATTTTTCATAACAAAAACTTTGCTAATTTCTTTTTCCTTTCTAGACATGGAAATCACAATTTTAAAAGTCTTTTTTTTCATGACCACGCAAACCCTGAAGAACAGTGGTGCATATAGTACAAATATAATTTTACCTTGAAGGACTGAACAAATGTCCACAGCAGAATCCGTATTGTGTAGCCTTGTCTCAGTAGTTTAATAAGTCTAGCTGCCCGGAAAAGCTTCAGGAAACTCATATTGATGGTGTTCACAGACTATGTAGAATAGAGAGAGCGAAGAAACTGTTTACTTGTAGTAAAGATTACTTGATAGACAATTGAAGTGGTCCAGAAACCCCAACACTGATACACACTTCTGATTCATACTCAAGACCACTGCATATGAAATATGCCTACCTGTAAATCTACCACAATTTCAGTAATGCTGCCCAGTACAGTGATGAAATCAAAGATGTTCCATGTATCACGGAAGTAGTTCTGTGAAATGAGACCAGTGTGACAACAATGAAAACGTTAAACAAGTAAATAAATTCAGGTACATTAAAAATGTTTTCTTCTTTGAATGATACTCATTAAAGGGATAGTTCACTCAAAAATGAACAGAACATTTGCTGTTAATTTATTCACCCTCAAGCCATCCAAGATGGAGTTTTTTTTCTTCAGCAGATCAGTAAAGAAGATTTTTAGCTGAGACTGTGGTCTTTGGTTA
The DNA here is from genome assembly GCF_001515645.1 of Sinocyclocheilus grahami. Taxonomy (NCBI): domain Eukaryota; kingdom Metazoa; phylum Chordata; class Actinopteri; order Cypriniformes; family Cyprinidae; genus Sinocyclocheilus; species Sinocyclocheilus grahami. The sequence goes on from NW_015506023.1 coordinate 545,119, forward strand.
TTCATAAAAAGCAAGTCAAATGCTACCGTCACTTTGAGAGTCAAAAAAGCACATACAGGCAAGACAAAGTTAATACCCGTGGCTCCTGTCGATATATTGAGGTCTTATGAAGCGAAACAATCAGTCTGTGCAAGAAACTGAACATTGTTTACAACATTATTATTACCTCTAATCCAGAGCCTCAGGCAATTTGAGGCAAACGGTCCGGAGCGATGTCCAGTTCACGAACGAATCATTCTTTTGAACCGGTTCTTTTTAATGAATTATATGAACCAGTTCATCAATTCGGACTCAATCGTCTGAATCAGTTCGTGGCTCGAGCAGCACAGATCTATAAGTTACTCAATCAGAACTCACTTTCAGACACGTGACAGTCACTCCGACTCGAAATGAGCCGAAATAGCTGTGTATCTGATCCCATGATGAATGAACTGATTCAGTGCTCCAGGTTCCTCCAACAGTCACTGGACTGAGTTCAACTTGGACCGAAGACTGATGAGCCACTGATATGCGCATGCGTGAACAAAGCACTTGAATGAATGTGTAAAATGGACGTTTTTATGGTTTCTCAATGTTTATGTAAAAAGGTGAGTTAAGACTAGTTTATTCACTTTATTTGCTTTAGACATGTAAAACATCCATATTTCACAACATTATTGGTTGTTTTAATAATATAACTGTGTATATGTGACATCACTATGTGATTACATAAACGAACTGGTGAATCAGTTATTTGAACCAGTTAATTGAATCAAACTGTCTAAATGAACCACTTCGCAGAAAATAATCGTATTTCCTCGTTTGCCTGAGGTTCTGGATTACAGGTAATAATAACGTTGTAAATTATGTTCAGTTTCTTGCACAGACTGATCTTTTCACTTCATAAGACCCTTAATGTAGCCTTTGACTTGCATTTTATGAATCACCAAGGAGCACAGTTTCAGCTAAAAATTTTCTTCACAGTTCTACTGAAGAAAAAAAGTCACCTATATCTTGGATGGCCTGAGGATGAGTAAATTAACAGCAACTTTTCATTTTTTGGTGAACTATCCCTTTAACATCAATGGGATGTCATTAAACTCACAATTAACCCAAAGGCAAAAATCTTTAAGATGCATTCCAGGGAGAAGAGCACAGTGAACGCAGTGTTGAGGTGCTTCAGGACGATGTCGTAGGCAGCTGGCGCCGAGTGGTACTGAAAAGCATTGCGATTATAAATCACAAATGCTGTATGCACCTCAAAAGTTCTCATTTAAGCTATTTCAGCTAAAGATGGAGACCATGAAAACCAAGACCACATATATAGCTTCACGTTTTACAAATTGACAGAATGGATTCTAAGCTGGGATACTGTATGTTGAAAGTTATACCTTCATCATGAGCACTACTGTGTTGAGTGCGATCATGACTAGAACCGTGTACTCGAAAGATGGCGACACCACAAAGTGCCACAATCGGTACTGGAGGGTCTGTCGGTTCTGAGGCATGTATCTCGTTAGGGGTTTTGCACTGATTACAAAGTCAATGCATGCCCGCTGGAAGAGTGAGATAAGAAAGCAGCGAAGGAACATTCAGGTTAGTACTGCTGATTAGAAACCTTTATTATTTATTCATGCTTAGATCAGACTCTTATTCATAATAATGGAGTTAATATAACTAAATGATGTTAATAAAACCTAGCTATGTGGAAAAATATGAAAAAAGCTTGATGTGTGATCCAGTCTACTGGATACTGGAGTCGTAAATGCATATTTAACCTCATTTTTCTCCAAGTTGCACTCCTCCATCATTTTGTCACCCTGCTCCTGGAATGTGATGATGATGAGAGCAACAAAGATGTTGACAAAAAAGAAGGGGAAAACCACAAAGTATATGACATAGAAAATGGACATCTCCATTCGGTTTCCTCTGCTTGGGCCGTGGTCTTCTTCAGTCACATCCACCGAGTGTTGGAGAACTCTGTAGAAAGGCATAATGAAAGCATCCAATGAATTCAGCAAATAATTAAAGTAATCTTTTACCATTTATTTACAGCTAAATAGACTGAAAAAGTTGTTTGTTTTCTCAAAACATGGCTCTATTCTCATTAAACAAACCCATGGACGTTTTTGGCGTTCTCAGAAGGGGAAGTCGTCATAGTTTGGGTAAATTTCTATAGTGGTGGCCAGAAACATTTCTATGTATTTCTATGATAATATAGAGAGATTGATTATGTCAGAAGAGAGAACGATGTCAAATTTGCCGTCAGCAATGGTCACACTCTTTCTGTAAACAAATGCCAAGGTAATATAACTCAGAGTGTAGTGTTACAAATGTACATTAAATTTTTTAATTGCTAAATCTATATTGTTAATTACTATGGAAACGCATCATCACAGTCTGTGAAAAGGGTCCATTTTCAGTATTTAAAATCTGCAGCATGAAATCTCTTCCTGCTTATTCACAGATATGCTACTCAACCCACACTCAATTCAGTGACAGTCCAGATTATTTTTCCTGCCTTTTCAACCACTGATTCTTGGCATCAACTCTTAAACAAACATCTCTCCACATGGATCCCAACTCAACATTAGTCTCAGCAGTAACACTGTAACATAAGAACCATAACAAACAGAGGTGGCTCGCCAATTCTGGGTCTAAACTGATGTTTTCTAAACTGATGACTGTACTCCAGAAGTAAATTGTGACCTCTTCAGGCAACTATTCAACTCTGAAAACAAGTTGGCTGGCTGCTTATAGGGGACCAATTTGCACGTTTTTAAAAATCTGCCAATAATTACCAAAATTGGAGAAAATGGTTGTAACAAGATAAGATCTGTCATGAAATCCGCTCAAAGGTCCTTCCGAACACAAAGGTTTTATGAGATTTTTGAGCAGTTATCCAGACGATGCAATTAGCAGCATCACGGCTTTCATAACTGCATGACCTTGAAGAAATGTTTTATGTGGAGGTTAATCTTTCTGAGCTCTCTGAATCTCCTTCATAAATCAAGCAATGGAATAAAATCATTTAAATAACAGTGCCTATAGCACTACATTAGCTTGCCTGAGAACTATAGTTCTGTATTACCCACATCCCAATTCTGATTGAGTATAAAGTTTGATTTGAAAGTAGAAAGAAAAGACCTTCGGTTGCATTTCTATTTCTTTAAAAGTCTAGAATTTTAATATGGGTGTAAAAGAAAACTGCTTCTTCAGTCCACTGGAATTTGCTCTTCCTTCCTCAGCTTTTTCATGGGTTTGCTTGCACACAGTTTTTAAGGTAGTTTGTTCCAAGCATCTTGGAGAAGGTGCCACAGTTCTTCTATGCATGAACCCCAGACTGACTTGAAGATGGTGAGATCAGCTCTCTGCGTGGGCCACACCATCTGTTGTGGGATTCCTTGTTCATACGAACATTTCACTGGATTATAACAATATTTGCAAAAGAAGAAGAAGAAACACTGGCACACTAAAACAAAACATGAATAACTGTCTTAAAGCAAATGTTTTTTTTATGTCACATCTAATGTGCATAAGACTTTTGCTCAGTTCTTGTATGTTTCAAGGTTTCAGAAAATTTCTGGAAAGGTTCCGGTAACTGTTGAGTGATTTTGTTCATTTACACTGCCAAAAGCTTTCACAATGTGACATCTATTGTGCTCGCCGAGAAGCCCAGCTCTTTCGTGTTTGACATTTGCCAACATTTCTGGCATTCTGGATCCGATTTGCATTTCCACAGAAGGCTGTCCGGTAATTTGACTGCATTTTTCCGGAATCAAAGCCCAGTGCTTCATTCTGATGGCATTCGGTCCACTGATGTTAGATAGTTTAATGAGCACTAAAACCTTGTTAACATATTAATTTATTTAAAATGAATGAGAACTGTCTAATTTAAATATGGTTATTTTATTCTGTTCACCAAACAGCCACTTATGCACAGGGAAAGGCATTTTCTACATGAACTTCAGTCCATTAGCAAACAAAAAATGTTCATAAGTATTCACCTCCACATCCCCATTCTCCAGAGGTTTAGGCAACCTGTCTGACACCAAAACGTAGAGAGCTAAATCTACACTGACACACATTTCCTTGGCAGATGTGATACAAATACTTGAGAAGGCAGCAGAATAGCCTGCCATGAAAAGCCCAGCACTGACGAGACTCTGAAAGTCTCTACCCTTCTCAGATCTCAGAACAATCTTGGGAGCTGACTGAAGATCACATGCTGCCAAGTGCACCGTAATATACAGTAAGAAACATCTAGGTCTTTGTATAGAGTGCATTAGTGCCGTTCGATTTTTTCAATGCCGCTGGTTCTGGAAGTATTTTTCCAATTCACTTTTCCCATAGAGATTATGGTTAAAGAGTTATAAGCCATGAATCAAACCAACCAGCTACGAGAAGAATCACAACATTTCAAACTTTGATTTGAAGCAAAATCTGACAAAAAGACAAAGATATCAGACTGTGTAATTAATGTCTTTAATCATAGAAAGAACTACAATCTCATGAAGCACTGTGAATGACAGCAATGTCATTCAATTAAAAGCAATGGAGAAATATAAAACAATCCATTTAAAGTTGTTGATTGGGAGTGAGCGGAGCTAAATATCTTGTTTGGCGCTATTTGTTGGCTGCGACTCTCTGATTGGTGGAATTTTCTTTACAGCATCATGGGTAATGTAGTTTTTCACCAGGGATTCGGCTGTCAAACACAGTTTGTGAAATAATGCTAACTTACAGCTTCAACAAAAGCATATACCATTGATTAACAACCTCCAAGCTCACAGTAGGTCTGTATTTTAAAGTTTAGATGTTATCGTTAAAATTAAATTTCCCTATGTAGAAAAGTAATGCCATTTTTACTTGCAGAACCTGACTGTTGCGCTCTGTAACCCTACTTCACAAAGCCACTGGTGAGCGTGACCTGATATATTAACATGTTTATGCAGTGTCTCTAAATCATCAAGCAATTTCAGCCTAATAGAAAGTAAAACAGAGGTACTCATTTTAAAATGTAATCAAATATACAACAGTCTGGTGCAGTATAGAAATGAATGGACATACTGTGGCCAGCCCTCTCCTGTGGACACAGTGAAGAGCGTCAGAAGAGCCCAGAGGACATTATCATAGTGGAACTCGTGTCTCCTCCACTCCCGCTTCTTCACCTCCTTCCTGTCCCTCCCATAGTCAATGTAGTAGCCTCTACACAACACAGAACAATTCAAACCATGGCAAACAAACTAACCAAACATTCATGAAAGTATACTAATCTTTGTGCAGTTTTACCAGGGTTCCTGAACTTTTGATATTCAAAGCATTTCACACGATTCACATGAACAAAACATGAAGGTGGCTCTTCAAGCTTGAACTGCACTGAAACATTTATTATTACGGAATTTAAATTTGAATAATGAATCCCGCTAAATTAACAAGTTCAATTGACAGCCTTGAAACATAACCTAAGAATATCTATGCATGGCTGAAACTGAAAATGTTACATTAGTAAATGCAAACATGAAAAAAAGGTCTTAAAAAAGTAATAATCTTAAAATAAAATAGTAAAAAAGCATCCAATGAAAAAACTACGCAAGTAGCGAGTTACTAGTTACTTCAGATAATATATCTTACAATAACATGCTATTATCGAGACAGATCATATTTAATTGGTTTAAATGATTATATTATTAGCATAATTAGTTATCTTTGCAACAAACACAGAGGAGACAAGCAATAAAGGTTTAGTTCACCCAAAAATGAAAATTAGGCTGCGTTTTACTCACCCCCGAGGCATCCTAGGTGTATATGACTTTCTTCTTTCAGACGAATCCAGTCGGAGTTATATTAAAAATCATATTTGATCTTTTAAGCTGTTTAATGCCACTCAGCGGGTGTTGCATTGCTTCAGTCCAAAAGAAGTTAAATAAAAATCGCCCATCCATAAAAAAAGTGTCTCACACGGCTCCGGGGGGTGAACAAAGGCCTCCTGTAGCGAATCGATGCGTTTTTGTAAGAAAAATATCCATATTCAAAACGTAATAATCACTTTAATGTAGCTTGCGCTCACAGTTGTAAACAGAAGCAGCTCCGGGCGGATGACGTATGAGTTCAGCGCTGCGCATGCGCCGCTCAGAAGTGATGAACACGGAAACGCAGCGGAGAGATCAAAACAAAACAACGGTCACTTGTAAAGGGAGGATTTGTAAAATCATTTGTAATGTCAGATGATTTCGATATAAGCCAAGAGGAGACTGGTTTTGCTTTGCTAAAGTAAGGAAACTTTGCTTCCTTTGCTCCCGTTAACAAACGTTGGTTTTCACGAGACTCACCGGCGCATGCACAACGCTGAACTCATACGTTATCCGCCCGGAGCTGCTTCCGTGTACAACTGCTGGCGCAAGCTACATTAAAGTGATTATTACGTTTTGAATATGGATATTTGTCTTACAAAAATGCATCGATTCGCTACAGGAGGCCTTTGTTCACCCCCCGGAGCCGTGTGAGACACTTTTTTTTATAGATGGTCGCTTTTTATTTAACTTCTTTTGGACTGATGCATGCAACACCCGCTGAGCGGCATTAAACAGCTTGAAAGATCAAAGACCATTTTAAATATAGCTCCGACTGGATTCGTCTGAAAGAAGAAAGTCATATACACCTAGGATGCCTCAGGGGTGAGTAAAACGCAGCCTAATTTTCATTTTTGGGTGAACTAACCCTTTAAAGGGGGCATTTCATCTGTTGCCCCAAAATCATTGCATGTCCTGTGCTTTGTATAGCAATCTATACAGCTACATTGGGATTATCAGACACTGACCCATGATTGGGGCATCACTCATGCCCCAGAAAAAATTCAGCACACATTGAATAAACTACACATTTCGTATTGCATTAAAATAAAGTAACGAGAGCAACATTGCTCAACAAAGTAAAAGTAAAATGTTTCATTGAGTTAAAGTAAAAATACCCACCATTAATTCTACTCTTAAAAGTACAAATATTCAAAAAATCCACTCAAGTAAATGAAACGGGGTAAATGTAATTTATTACTACCCACCTCTGATCCCACACTCAGAAATACAGTATATATAAAGCATATGGCTGCACTTACTGGCATTCTTTTTGCGTGCCCATCGATCCGTCGGTACAGTAGAAAAACTTTCCCTTGAAGAGCTGCACTGCAATGACAGCAAAGATGAACATGAAGAGCTTGTAGACGATGAGGATGTTGAAGACGTTCTTCAGGGATGTGACCACGCAATCAAACACAGCCTGCAGGACAACAGAAATAATCATCATATCGCATATCCCTTCCTAAACAGGTCTTCAACCAGCAAAGCAAATTAGATAGAGTTTCATATGCATGTTTTTGGAGTTTAGAGAATGATGCATTCCAGTACAGTATAGTGTCTAAAACAATCAACATTACAATTTTACCTAAAGCCTTGAATTTATTTGTAGTCATTCAATTAGTAGTTGCCTGCATTGCATGCACTTTTATTTGCAAGTGATCAAATCAAATGTTTGTGGGGGGTTTTTTAGGCAGTACAGTCATTTTCTGGCATGTTGGTTGCTATGGTAATGATATCAAGTCAAACCCATGTGACTTTGCTCTACAATGACAGGAAACTGAAAGCTGACAGAAAAAAAAATGCTTTAGATGAGGTTTTTATTCTTTCTTTTTTCATACGATCTGCTTATGCTTCACTAACAGTTAGGTTTATGGGTTGAAGTATAGGGTGGACCTTCATGCTTATACTTTTATTTAAAAATTGTATGTTTCCATACAAATCAAATTCAGACAAAAATCCTCGCCTTGTAAAATAGTTATGTTTTCTCAACTGAAATGCACAAGGCTGGTAACTTCAGATTTCTTTGTAATTTCTTCCCCCCAAAGATCTCTCATGATCTCCCATCTCTAATTCAATTATGGTTTAGTTAAATGGTCTGATGATAATTCTCATAATTCTGGCTCTGTATATGACTGCATATTGATTTAAAATGAAAAATGTCAAGCACTGCAAGTTATATTTAGCCTGCTTTTAATTATTCACAGAGGGATTACTCATATTTGGACAGCAGAGTCTCCTAATTTATTAATTAATTCGTTAAATTGTGTGTGTTTTCGTGAGACTGTTTCAAAGAAATTATCTTGGAATAAGATATTTCTTGACTAGAGTTTCTGTGTATGAAATACACAACATTAAACACACACACACACACACACACACACACACACATGTTGTGTTTCCATGTTTTATGGGGACTCTCCATAGGCGTAATGGTTTTTATACTGTACAGACCGTATATTCTATTGCCCTACACCAACCCTACCCCTAAACCTACCCCTCACAGGAAACTTTGTGCATTTTTACTTTCTCAAAAAAGTAATTCTGTAAGATTTATAAGCTTGTTTCCTCATGGGGACCTCAAAAATGTCCCCACAAGGTCAAAATTTACTATCCGGGGGGTGAACAAAGGCCTCCTGTAGCGAATCGATGCGTTTTTGTAAGAAAAATATCCATATTCAAAACGTAATAATCACTTTAATGTAGCTTGCGCTCACAGTTGTAAACAGAAGCAGCTCCGGGCGGATGACGTATGAGTTCAGCGCTGCGCATGCGCCGCTCAGAAGTGATGAACACGGAAACGCAGCGGAGAGATCAAAACAAAACAACGGTCACTTGTAAAGGGAGGATTTGTAAAATCCTTTGTAATGTCAGATGATTTCGATATAAGCCAAGAGGAGACTGGTTTTGCTTTGCTAAAGTAAGGAAACTTTGCTTCCTTTGCTCCCGTTAACAAACGTTGGTTTTCACGAGACTCACCGGCGCATGCACAACGCTGAACTCATACGTTATCCGCCCGGAGCTGCTTCCGTGTACAACTGCTGGCGCAAGCTACATTAAAGTGATTATTACGTTTTGAATATGGATATTTGTCTTACAAAAACACATCGATTCGCTACAGGAGGCCTTTGTTCACCCCCCGGAGCCGTGTGAGACACTTTTTTTTATAGATGGTCGCTTTTTATTTAACTTCTTTTGGACTGATGCATGCAACACCCGCTGAGCGGCATTAAACAGCTTGAAAGATCAAAGACCATTTTAAATATAGCTCCGACTGGATTCGTCTGAAAGAAGAAAGTCATATACACCTAGGATGCCTCAGGGGTGAGTAAAACGCAGCCTAATTTTCATTTTTGGGTGAACTAACCCTTTAAAGGGGGCATTTCATCTGTTGCCCCAAAATCATTGCATGTCCTGTGCTTTGTATAGCAATCTATACAGCTACATTGGGATTATCAGACACTGACCCATGATTGGGGCATCACTCATGCCCCAGAAAAAATTCAGCACACATTGAATAAACTACACATTTCGTATTGCATTAAAATAAAGTAACGAGAGCAACATTGCTCAACAAAGTAAAAGTAAAATGTTTCATTGAGTTAAAGTAAAAATACCCACCATTAATTCTACTCTTAAAAGTACAAATATTCAAAAAATCCACTCAAGTAAATGAAACGGGGTAAATGTAATTTATTACTACCCACCTCTGATCCCACACTCAGAAATACAGTATATATAAAGCATATGGCTGCACTTACTGGCATTCTTTTTGCGTGCCCATCGATCCGTCGGTACAGTAGAAAAACTTTCCCTTGAAGAGCTGCACTGCAATGACAGCAAAGATGAACATGAAGAGCTTGTAGACGATGAGGATGTTGAAGACGTTCTTCAGGGATGTGACCACGCAATCAAACACAGCCTGCAGGACAACAGAAATAATCATCATATCGCATATCCCTTCCTAAACAGGTCTTCAACCAGCAAAGCAAATTAGATAGAGTTTCATATGCATGTTTTTGGAGTTTAGAGAATGATGCATTCCAGTACAGTATAGTGTCTAAAACAATCAACATTACAATTTTACCTAAAGCCTTGAATTTATTTGTAGTCATTCAATTAGTAGTTGCCTGCATTGCATGCACTTTTATTTGCAAGTGATCAAATCAAATGTTTGTGGGGGTTTTTTTAGGCAGTACAGTCATTTTCTGGCATGTTGGTTGCTATGGTAATGATATCAAGTCAAACCCATGTGACTTTGCTCTACAATGACAGGAAACTGAAAGCTGACAGAAAAAAAAAATGCTTTAGATGAGGTTTTTATTCTTTCTTTTTTCATACGATCTGCTTATGCTTCACTAACAGTTAGGTTTATGGGTTGAAGTATAGGGTGGACCTTCATGCTTATACTTTTATTTAAAAATTGTATGTTTCCATACAAATCAAATTCAGACAAAAATCCTCGCCTTGTAAAATAGTTATGTTTTCTCAACTGAAATGCACAAGGCTGGTAACTTCAGATTTCTTTGTAATTTCTTCCCCCCAAAGATCTCTCATGATCTCCCATCTCTAATTCAATTATGGTTTAGTTAAATGGTCTGATGATAATTCTCATAATTCTGGCTCTGTATATGACTGCATATTGATTTAAAATGAAAAATGTCAAGCACTGCAAGTTATATTTAGCCTGCTTTTAATTATTCACAGAGGGATTACTCATATTTGGACAGCAGAGTCTCCTAATTTATTAATTAATTCGTTAAATTGTGTGTGTTTTCGTGAGACTGTTTCAAAGAAATTATCTTGGAATAAGATATTTCTTGACTAGAGTTTCTGTGTATGAAATACACAACATTAAACACACACACACACACACACACACACACACACATGTTGTGTTTCCATGTTTTATGGGGACTCTCCATAGGCGTAATGGTTTTTATACTGTACAGACCGTATATGCTATTGCCCTACACCAACCCTACCCCTAAACCTACCCCTCACAGGAAACTTTGTGCATTTTTACTTTCTCAAAAAACTAATTCTGTATGATTTATAAGCTTGTTTCCTCATGGGGACCTCAAAAATGTCCCCACAAGGTCAAAATTTACTAGTATTACTATCCTTGTGGGGACATTTGGTCCCCATAACGTGATAAATACCAGGTACACACACACACACACACACACACACACACACACACACACACACACACAGTATATGATACATTAGCTTATCACCACAGCAAAAGTAGATGGCAGAATAAACAGACTTAAAAAATAAAAAAATTACAGAATAGCATTTTTTTTAATATATATATTAAATGTGATTTAGTGCAGGAGGAACCCAAGGCTTAGTTTTTAGACTCACAAAAATGACATATAATGTCCTCTACATGCACTAGTATATTTTACTAACTTTTAAAACCTGTTACTCGATGACTATGCAATGAAAGAAATATTTATGATGTTTGAATATTCAAAACTATTTTTCCAAAAAGAGTAAAACTCAATACTTGCAATTCATTTGGATACAGAGCAATTGTATTGAGTTTTACTCTTTTGGAAGAATTTAGTTCTAACTTGCAGTCAAAGTCACATGTGGACTGAAAAAGTGCTTAAGATCCTCAGTTTATCTTTTTTCTTAATATTCAAAGCAGGCATAGTGACAAAGAAGTGGTAAAAAGTGTATAAGTGAGCAGAGAGCTGGATTGTGCTTTCTGGTTCTGTTTTTGGTCATGAATGTAAAGTATATAAAGTGTGAAAGAGTACATACCTTGAGCTTTGGGAGTCTTTTTATGGTCTTGAGGGGACGGAGAACTCTGAGAACCCGTAAGGACTTAATGGTCTTAATATCTCGGCCTTTGTTGTTTCTGTGAATAACAAAACATATTATATTTTAGAAAATGTATATTTTGGGGGGGAAAAAAGCTGTCAATAACTTAAATATTTATATTGAATTAATCAAAATAATTGCAATTAATCACAAAAAAGCCCCCCAAATTAAAAACAAAGGTTTTATTCTTCAATGAGCAGCTTACATGCGGGAAATCACATGACTAGCTTAATACTAACTTTATCTTGTAAATGAATCTTTTCGCTTATAAAAAAGTAATATTTGCTTGCTGTGAATTGCTTTAATTGGTAACTGAAAGTTTTGCATGATTCTGCATCTTTGCTGCTAGACGTCAGTATAAGCTGACTGACACATCAGCAACATATACAATAAAAACCTAAGTACTACAAATTAACTACAGCATAGCATTTTCTAAATCTTAAATGCTTTATAATGCCGATAGAACCCAATGCCTAACTTTTCAGGCTCGCTAAAAGACTAATAATGTTCTTTACATGCATTAAAGTATATTTTATTATATTTTTAAACCTGTCATTCAATGACTACGCAATGAAGAAAAAATATTTATAATGTTTGAATATTCAAAGCAATTCACATGAACAAAACATGAAGGTGGCTTTTCAAGCTTGAACTGCACTGATGGTAGGACAATTTCTCATGGTACTTATGAGCAAAAAAGGCATGATTAATTGCATATTTAAATAATGAATCACACTAAATTAACAAGTTCAGTTGATGGTCCTAATATATAACCCAAGCATGTCTATGCATGGCTGAAATAGTTAGAAAATGAGTGAACATTTTAAATTAGTAAATGCAAACATGGATCAGACATCACAATATTAACACACATACAGTAAATAAATGATGGGTGGCAATTCATATTAAATGGAGAGGCAATGTGACAAATGAGAAGCGTCTGCTGTTACCCCATTAAATTCCTGGCAGCCACAGAGACACAATCCAAACAACAACAGAGAAGCATTAAAAGAGAAAGAACACATGAACATCTCAAGTGTGTGTAAAGCCATTAAATAACGAGCCAGAGCATATTTATGAACATCTGGAATATCCTTTTATAGAAATACTTCCTTGAATAACATGCTTATTCTTTCAAGTGGAACGATCAGGATACATATATAAAAAATGACCCATAACATTTTGATAAATTGTGAGCAATATCTTATTATCTGGTAATAAACATTTCTGTACATATGTTTAATGCTTGGCAGCTTTCGTTAATAAGACTTGTACTGCGTGATTTTAGGGCTTCTCTCAAGGGTTTCCCAAATAGACTATTACATTTAGGACACCATCATTTTTTAATAACTGAAGCTATTTTAATGCATGTTTAAGATCATATGTACTGTATACATTCCTCTAAACTACACTATATTCTAACTACATATGTGCGACTTCCATCTCAGTTTTAGAATATATTAGCAAGCAACAAGCATTCAAGAGTATAACTTATATAACTTAAATGAGGGGTGTCCAAAGTCCAGCCCACGGGCACATAGCCTGTTCTGAATCAGCCCGCAATATGCTTTAAAAATAGAACAGGATTTGGCCTGCTATTAAGAAAGAAAATGAAATTCATATACTGCACTTTGTGTCGATATCACGTATAGCCAAATCTCACAACACACCACCTCCACTAGTTCAGTCGCCATCGGCTTCTTTCCACCGATGAAGCACCGTACATAAAGAACGAAGAGTTTGCTTCACTTGTCATGCATGTACTATATTCTTTTTGCATAGCAGTGGGTATTAAATGATGACCTGTTATACCTGTTTAGAATAAATATTCTAAACAAGTTAGTAAGTGTGATTCTCTGGACTCCATTCTTCCCAGTCTGTCAAATAACTCGTCCACATGCTGGACATTACTTACTATTCACATCAGTCTAGTTCTGTCAACAGGAGCCTAAAGGTGCGATCACATTTAAAGGGATAGTTCACCCAAATAATGAAAATCATGCCATCATTTACTCACCCTCAAGTTGTTCCAAACCTCACTGACTTACTGTGGAAGTCAATGGCTATACCTTGATGATGACAGGATTTCCATTTTTGGGTGAACTATCCCTTTAACACTGTTTCGTCAAGTTGGTAACGCGGATTCGCCAATTTGACCAACAGAAAACTGCTTGGTTTGAAAGTGACTTCTGTGTGAGCGTTGCTTCGTACATCGCTACATTATTAATGATAGACAATGCAGCTTTTGTGATCGTACCTTAAGAATAGGCAGGTTCAATTAAAAATAAAGGCTCTGATGCTGTTAAGAGACTATGACAATGTTGATGGCAGTGTTGCAAGATAGGGCGGTTTTGAATTTGAATGTCCGGGTCAAAATTGTTTTGGGCGAGTGGACAAAATTTGGGCTGTTTTGGGATCAGTTTTTGCACTAAAGTGTGCTTGTACTTCATCTAATTATTCATGATCCTTTCTTCCAATTTATAAGTTCCCTAGCATAGCAACAACTACTTTCCTTTGGTCGACTTTTAGCCAGGAAAGTAATAGTCTGGTTATCCACTGAGAATTAAACTACTAATTAACCATATTCAACTCACAATTACTATCCAATTATAGAAGTTCACCTACTTACCTATATCTATTAAATTAGCCACTGATCAACCCTTATTATCTGACTGTACACCCTCCCCCAGTGAACGCCTATAAAGATCGACATATGTAGTTTTTAATTGAAGGGTAGTGTATTATACAGTAGAATAATCATTCCCATGGAGGGAATTTAGGATTTTTACCAGAGGTCCTAATGTTACCACAGGAACAGTATTACAGTACATATATAGAGTATTATATGTTCTCACACTCATAGATGCAGATTTAAGGAGGGGAATGAAAAGCCACTTCTCATACTGCATTACAGACTCCTTCACTTGCTTTAATGCTGACCCATGCTTTTATCTTAACCTAGTTATTTGGTATGTTTCTGTACCAGTTAGTTGAAACCAAGCAGTCTTGTATTTTGCACACATTGGTTCTGGATTTGGCTTTGGACGAACTCCACAATGGATCATAATCAAACCCCAGGTTGTATTTGCATTTATGCATGTGGCAAAGCCCTTTATCCAAAGCGTTTCCACTTTACGTTAAAAAGGATAATTTTTTTTAGTTCATGCATTTCCTGGGAATCAAAAACATGACCTTGGCATTGTTGTTTGAGTTACTGATGTAACTGAGATATGCTTCTGTACTGCTTGTTTATGTTGATGTGATAAATGGTTTATATAAATTAAATTTATTATATTATATCTGTAAAAATTGTACACACATATACAAATATATATACATTGTAGACACATCTGACCAATGGGTCACAGTAAGATTAGATTATACAGTTATCAACCCAGGTTCACTGGAAAAAACATGCCTGTTGTGACATTTCTGCTAATATGTATATATTATGTTGCTTCTTTCATGTTTCACAAGTGAGTGGTGTCAAAAAAGCATTTTCAGATTTTTTTTACGAAACAGATTAAGGTATCGCGACAGTCTGGAAATGAAATGTGATACTAAAAAGTAACACACCCACACTAAATCCGACCCTAAACCCCAACGCTAGTGTTGACAAACGCAAACATGAGGTAAAAACACATTTGCCATTTTATCTTGTATCTGCTAGCATTTGAGCTCTTTTATCTTCACCCGAGCGCTCCACATTGCAAGTGCAATGCTGTACCAGGTGAGCGACAGAGCAAGTTTACAACATCAGAAAAGCCAAACATCTGTAATGCAAACGTAAAAATGTATTAGTTTACAATTCGTGCACTATGGTGAAAGTGTTTTAAGGTCATAGCATAGTATTGTGCAAGGAACTGCATGCAAATAAGTCTTTATTAATCTGCCACTGTAATCATAATTTGAATGAACAGGAACAAAATGTATTAGTGTTTTACTGCGTTTACATTTCATTTCACCTGGAAATTCGATTGCCACAGGCATTGATGATGACCCAGTTCTGTGTTTCCATTAATGAATGTGTCCTCACTTTAGCGAATTATCCCCTCTGCAAACAAAATCAATGGCTGCTGTCCACCGCTCCTTCAGGACTCAGCCATCAGCAGCTGAACTACTTCACTACAAATCAACACTGTTGCACTTTGATCATCTTCCTCTGAAAAACTGCTATGCAAATCAAACCAAACACAACAGGCACTTCATTGCTGAGAACTGCTTATTTCAGTTATTCAATTCCTAATCCACACTTCATTCCATGCACTGTATATAATACATATTGTGTAAAAGAAATGGTTCTCAGAGGTGTATTCTGATCAAATTACCAGGGAAAACAATGCTAAATGCAAAAAGGCACTTACTTTTCGGAGATTGGCATGTTATGTGGCTTGACATGCTATATTTAAAATAATGCCTTTAAACATCACGTTGCTACTTCTTGCATGCATTATTTTTAATTAAGAGACTGGAGTATTTGTAATTGTAAAAAATGCATTTGTCACCACAAGACAAGATTTAAAATGACTAGTCGTGGCAAAGGGTGAACAACTTTTTTTTTATAGGATATTTTTCTTTACTATTTAAAGTGACAGTATTGGTTTGGTTCTACCCTCCAAAAAAACTCTAGAAATTGGTATGATAAAATGGTAAATACTTTAGAAGACCAATCCAGAGAAAACATACTCTGCACTGTAAAGAACCATTTAAACAAGATGGATGGACATATGGATGGACGGATGGATTCTGCTTGATCCTCCATTCCAGTACAGACAGTCTGAAGCTCCTGAAGGCCAGATGCTTGGGAAATCCCTGTCGCATCACCCACAAACTCCCTAAAATACAAACGTACAGGTGTGAATGTTTGATCTTATAAAATAAGGAAAACATGTTTCATAACTTTGCTGTGTGTTGTGCCTAGCAAAACAACTTCACCAAATGAAAAAAACAAGCTCAGTTACATTCAACCATAAGTTAGCACAGAATGTCTAAAGGTGAAGATCAAAATAATCTTCACCTTTAGACATTCTGTTGTAAATCTCAGTCACAACAGGTATATAATTTGCAGCATGCAAATTTCACAATTCACAAGGGTGTGTGATAAAAATCAGGAAATTAGAATAAAAACAATGGCTATTGATTCAGGCTAAATAAAACGGAATTCAAGAGAAAACCAGGGGGAAATTCTTGACTAATAAAAATAAACAGACAATAAAGAAAACAAGAGAAACAGAGTGCACAAAGGATCTACATGTCAGCAGGTAATCCGAAATGTTGATGAGATGGACAGTGCAATGTTAATGGCAGACATGACAGATAAAAAGATACATAGACAGTTTTACTTACAATTATGCGTATTCTTTTGTTGTCCATGAAACCAAATAAATGATTAATTGAAAATAAGCCATTAGTGTATTTGCAGGCAGGACATACCAAACAATCCATATTGCCAGACTGCACACAAGTCAACTCATAAGGCTATAAAAAGTTAAAAAGAGTTTCGCCCTCAGGGAACTCGAGCGGAGTCGGAATGCTTTGGGAACACCTATGTGTGACCACATTCTGAAGCACGTGTGGAATCAGTCCAACGGAGAAGCAAGACATCATGAACAGGGTGACGTGAGCAACCAGGAAAGCTTAAAAGTGCACCTCTGGCACAGCGCATGTTAGCTTTTGCTCTTCAGTAAGTGTGTTGTGGTGTGTGTGTGTATGTGTAAGTGTATGTGTTGCAGAAGCATTCATTCAGTCAGTATATCTCTGTTAGTAAGACAGGGATAATGTCAAAGAGTAAAAACAAAAGTAAATCGGATGGCACTATAGATTGTGTGGTCCTCCCTGCCGTCGTTATCACACAATCTTTGCGACTTCTGTTTGGGAACGGAGCATGCATGGTCAGCTCTCGAGGGAGATGACTGTCCTGATTGTGAGCAGCTGCCACTGCATGTGCACCGCTTCCGCCTGGCTCTCTTTGATGAGAGCGGCCAGGCTCGCGATCTCGCTGGCACCGGTCCACTTCAGTTCACCAAATTAAACTCTCTAGATACAACAGACTCCAGTTCAGAGGGGCTGGCATCCTCAGCCCCGCTAATACCCCTGCCACCACCGGTGCTTTGGGTTCAGTGGGCTCCAACAAGCTAAGTTCCTAGCTGCCGCCTGACAATGGTACGGCACAGGAATGCTCATCCCCTCAAGTGAAGGCGCTAGAGCCATCAAGTCGGTTGTTCCCTGCCGATTATCCGCTTCAGGGTACTGAAATTACTCCTCTACCAGAGGCCAGCCCCAAGAGGTTGGTTCCCTTAGTAGACTTTCTGGCAGCGTGGAAACTTCTGCCAAATGTCTCTAAATGGGTCCTCCAGACTGTAGAGAGAGGCTACAGAATTCAGTTTGGTTCTCGCCACCTCTTTTTAATGGGGTTGTCCCCACAATAGTGGGGCAGAGCAGGCTCTGGTAATGGAACAAGAAGTAGACACTCTCTTGAGGAAGAAGGACATAGAACGAATTCCTCCTCTCTCAAGAGAGTCCGGGTTCTACAGTCGATACTTCATCGTTCCGAATCAGGATGGGGGGTTGCATCTGATCATAGATCTGCATCTGCTGAACCGTGCTATCAAATGCTTTCGGTTCAAGGTCAAATAGATTGTGTCTCAAATCAGATCTGAGGACTGGTTTGTCACGATAGATCTCAAGGACGCATACTTCCATGTATCCATTCTTCCTCAACACAGGAAGTTACTGAGTTTTGCTTTCAGGGGTGAAGCATACCACTATCGGGTTCTTCACTTCAGCCTATTACTCTCACCCCACACTTTCACCAAGTGTGTGGATGCTGCTCTGGCTCCTCTACGACTTCAAGGCATCCACATACTGAATTACATCATTGACTGGCTAATATTAGCACAGTTTCAGCAGAAGGCGATTCGGCATGGAGATGTCATCCTCGCATATATGAAAGAGCTGGGGTTGAGGCTGAAGGAGTACTGGAGAGTGTACCCGGGGACAGGGTCTGTCTTCTGCTAGTAGCCCCGTTCTGGCCGGCCCGGGTATGGCTTGGACCTTGTGTCCCTTATCGATGGCTCTTTCTTGGAGATTCCGATCAGGAGGGACCTCCTCTCTCAGGCGAGGGCCTCCATCCTTCACCCGTGCCTGGAGTTATGGAAACTGTGGGTGTGGCCCCTGAGGGGGCACAGCTCTTAGCATCTGGTCTCTCAACTGAGGTTGTTGAGACCATACTCCAGTCCAGAGCTCCCGCCACAAGGAAACAATATGCCCTAAAGTGGAAACTTTTTACTTCTTGGTGCGGACAACGACTGCAAGAAACAGTCAACTGCCCAGTGGGTACAGTTCTGGAGTTTCTGCAGGAGCATTTCATCCACTCTGAAGGTGTACATGGCGGCCATAGCTGCTTACCACGCCCCTTTGGGTGGTCAGTCATTGGAAAGAAGCCCGTTTCCTCTATGGCACTTTGAGGATGAGGCCAGCACAGTGCACCGAGGTGCCCTCGTGAGACATGGGGGTGGTACTGGAGGACTTTGAACTCATTGAGGAGGTTTCACATAAGTTCCTCACCTTGAAGACAGTCTTCCTCCTTGCTATATACTCACTCAAGAGGAGAGGGGATCTTCAGACACTGTCAGTTTCTCCCTTGTGTCTGGAGTTAGCCCCGGGCATGGTTAAAGCCTTCCTTTATCTGAGGCCAGGGTATGCCCCAAAGGTGCCCACCTCTACGCCAGGACCCATAGTGCTCCAAGCCTTCTGTCCTCCTCCCTTCCAGGAAGCTGACCAGGAGAAGCTAAATCTGCTCTGTCCAGTGCGAGCACTTATGATGTCCACAGAGCTGCCCTGTGGTGTATGGCAGATCAGTTGTTTGTTTGCTTCAGTCCACCTAAGAGGGGCTTGCCGGCGACCAAGCAGACCCTGAGTCGAGGCCATCTCACTTGCTTACTCTGGCACCTATGGGGGTCAGAGACCACTCAACCCGGAGTATGACATCCTCCGAGGCATTATTCATGGGTGCTTCCCTGCAGGACATTTGTGATGTGGCGGGCTGGTCCTGTCAGCACACATTTGTTTAGTTCTATAATCTAGACCTGGCTTCTACCCCAGGATCCCAAGTCCTCTCGTCTTGATGTGCTTGCCAGATACACACCAGACAGGGACTTGTAAGTATGGCGCAGTGGGCATTCTCATTGCCAAAGCCTTCAGATGCAGCTTGAGTTCCCTGCAGGGAAACGTCTCAGGTTATGTATGTAACCATGGTTCTCTAAAGGGAACAAGATGCTGCATCTCTCTGCCATACTCCTTGCATCTCTGTAGGTGCTTACTTCATCCTGTCAGAAGCTAACATGCACTGTGCCGGGTGCACTATTAAACCTCCTGGTTGCTCACATCACCCCGCTAGTGATGTCTCGCTTCTCCATTAGACTGATTCCACACGTGCTTTAGAATGTGGTCACGCAGAGGTGTTCCCAAAAATGTTCCAACGCAGCGCCTCATTCCCATTATTCCCATTTCCTCATCCCCATGTTTACATACATAACCTGAGATGTTTCACACCTCTGGCCCTCGAGGTTCACTGGCCTACAGAGTTTAGCTCAAATCCTAATAAAGCTCACTTGAACAAGCTAATCAAGGTCTTAAGTATTTAGTTCCAGGCAGTTGAGTTGGATCAGGGTTGGAAAGAAACTCTGTAGATAGTGGATGTCGAGGGGCAGAATTGAGAAACCTTGTTTTAAACAGTTATGGGGTTCTTTGCCATTTCAATGCCATTAATGCCACATTTGTGTGAAATGTTTTAGATAGAGATAGTTTTGTCCAGTGGTTTTGATAGTGTAGTTTGATATCTCTTAATATTGCAATGGCTATTGATTGATTTGTTGGTTCATTCTCACGTGCCCTTTCTGTCGTAGCATTGTCTCTTACCCATGGCAATGCCAAACTTTTCAACTCATAATACCAATGAACTTGAGACTGGACAGCTACAGTACTAGATTGGTTCACTAACTTTAAGCTATATTTGACATTATGGAAGCAACTTTTATAATAAAACTAGAGAAACTAACCAACTGGATGTGTTTATTCATTGTTCAAACCATTTCACGATTTTGTCCAGATGTCACTTTGCAGAGATCAGAACATTCATTTCTTCTCTGAAGACAAAAGATGCACTGTTGTACTTAATTTGACTACAATGTTAAATTAGCCAGGCTTCTATTAACTAATGTGTAATATTAGCAAATCTACAACAGTAGTAAAAAACCTCTAGGTGACCTACCATCCTGCAGAGTTTAGCACCAATCCTAATAAAACAGATCTGAACCAGCTAATCAAGGTGTTCAGCGTTTCTTGAAAATTATAGGCAGGTGTGCTGAAGTAGGGTTGGAACTGAAGTCTGCAAGTAGGCACATAGCTTACCAGGAGCAGGATTGACTATTCTTGTCCTACAAGTGTAAGAAGGTGGTTGTGGACCTGAGCAGTATAAAGCTGTCTACCGCCACCTCTATAACCCTGAGGAATCTACTCTGTGTTTATGGCTACCCCAAAACACACACACCCTCTGATTGATTGTCAACAGCATAAACTTCTGCACATATAATATTACAAGACACCTGGCCACACTGGTGTTTTAGATTTGTGTTGAAATACTAAACACTTCAAGTACAGAGACCAATTCCAGTTGATAAATTCCACTTGTTACAGAGACCAATTCAATACAGTAGAGCAGGGGTGGTCAAATCTGGCCCTCATGGTCCACTATCCTGCAGAGGTTTGGTTTTTGGACAAGACTAGGCAATGTATCGGCATTTTAAAGCATCACACACATCACAGAACAGTGAACATTTGGACCATAATTGAGTGGTTCAATGGTTTTGTCATTTTCGGGTTCTTTGCCATTTCAATGCCATTAATGCCACATTTGTGTGAAATGTTTTAGATAGAGATAGTTTTGTCCAGTGGTTTTGATAGTGTAGTTTGATATCTCTTAATATTGCAATGGCTATTGATTGATTTGTTGGTTCATTCTCACGTGCCCTTTCTGTCGTAGCATTGTCTCTTACCCATGGCAATGCCAAACTTTTCAACTCATAATACCAATGAACTTGAGACTGGACAGCTACAGTACTAGATTGGTTCACTAACTTTAAGCTATATTTGACATTATGGAAGCAACTTTTATAATAAAACTAGAGAAACTAACCAACTGGATGTGTTTATTCATTGTTCAAACCATTTCACGATTTTGTCCAGATGTCACTTTGCAGAGATCAGAACATTCATTTCTTCTCTGAAGACAAAAGATGCACTGTTGTACTTAATCTGACTACAATGTTAAATTAGCCAGGCTTCTATTAACTAATGTGTAATATTAGCAAATCTACAACAGTAGTAAAAAACCTCTAGGTGACCTACCATCCTGCAGAGTTTAGCACCAATCCTAATAAAACAGATCTGAACCAGCTAATCAAGGTGTTCAGCGTTTCTTGAAAATTATAGGCAGGTGTGCTGAAGTAGGGTTGGAACTGAAGTCTGCAAGTAGGCACATAGCTTACCAGGAGCAGGATTGACTATTCTTGTCCTACAAGTGTAAGAAGGTGGTTGTGGACCTGAGCAGTATAAAGCTGTCTACCGCCACCTCTATAACCCTGAGGAATCTACTCTGTGTTTATGGCTACCCCAAAACACACACACCCTCTGATTGATTGTCAACAGCATAAACTTCTGCACATATAATATTACAAGACACCTGGCCACACTGGTGTTTTAGATTTGTGTTGAAACACTAAACACTTCAAGTACAGAGACCAATTCCAGTTGATAAATTCCACTTGTTACAGAGACCAATTCAATACAGTAGAGCAGGGGTGGTCAAATCTGGCCCTCGTGGTCCACTATCCTGCAGAGGTTTGGTTTTTGGACAAGACTAGGCAATGTATCGGCATTTTAAAGCATCACACACATCACAGAACAGTGAAGATTTGGACCATAATTGAGTGGTTCAATGGTTTTGTCATTTTCACCTTTGCAACAATTAGAGAGACTTTTAATGCCAAGCTGTGATGCCATTGTGGTCTCCACCATCGGCTCTCAACTAATGAAGCAACTTGGATAGGAGTGGGCAAATATCCTAAGCCCCAGAGCAACACATGTAGTTGACTACAATACTGAAAAGTTAATTTTGGTTTTAACAGCATTGCGGAGAAGAACTAACTTAATTAGAACCATGCAACTGAGGAAAAGTAAATGAAGGCCTTGCTGTGATTTCAACCAAACAAAGTTTGAACTCTTGTCCATTTATCACTGCCACTACCCTTTGTCCTAATTTCCAAGTCTTTCTAGATGTTTTTTGAATTGGTTTGCAAAAGTCCTGCCGTTTTATTACACAGTTCCTGACATTATTTGATCTTATTTTGATATTGTTTAGGATTTGTTTGCTACTTACTTGTATTTTGTTACACAATCTGTACAGGAAACAGAAACATTTGAGATCACAAGGTGCAATCCTTAAACTATCACAACTGGTAACTTAAATAAAGTTGTTCCCCTGGGTCTGTCCCTTGCCAATATTGCATGAAACTGATCTGTTAAGACAAAACTGATCTTAGAGTAGTACTACAACGAATTTACAGGTTCTTGGGGGGACTGCCCTGGTGGCTAGTTCCTATAACTGAGTTCCTATAACAACCCTGTGTGAAAGCCCCTTAAGATGGAGAAAATAAGGAACTGCTTGCACTGGAGGAGTGGCGAAACGGCACTGAACAACAATTTCAGCTGTTTGCTGACTTCAAAATTCTTAGGTACATTCAAGCTGCTCAAAGAACTCCAGTTACTCCAGAATAATTGGCCCTGTAATAAGAATGTGTAAGTTACTTTGAATAAAATCATATACCAAGTTACTACTCTTTTTTTTTTTTAACTACCAGTCTTCTTCTTAGGTAACACTCATACTGTACTTCTCACATAATAAAAACTGAGGCCTCAATGGTCCAAGCTGCCACAACCTAAAACAGTGAAGATTCTTCAGAGATTCTTAGCCTTTGCAAATCTTTACTGCATGGTCATCAGAAAGTTAAGTACTATTGCAGTCCCTTGACCTAAATGAGGCCAAAATAAGTGGAAACCCGTGGACAGGGGCTGATACTAACAACTTAACCACTGCACCAACACTAAAGCACCCAAATCAATCCCTGCCATTTGTTGTTGTAATTGATGTCACATTGTTTGGTACTGGTGCTGTATTGACAGTTTATGGCCCATTCCTTATTAGCTCACAGTCTCTCCCCAATGAGAAAAACTAAGGTGAAGGCTGCAGTAGTGGTGTAATGCCATCTGTCACTAGTAGCTTTGTTTTCATCAAAACTCAAGTTTTACCTCACTGCTACCTTTCAGCCAAGTGTACACAATACAATTTTGCTGCCAAATTTTGTCAAACATAAATGCTTACGATAGACAAATCAGCAGTCTTAGACTCCCTAGTGTGCCATGCTCATTAATTGATTTTGCAGTGAATTTTAGCCTCCAAATTCTGGCAGCCAGAAATTGTGGGTCACAGTCCTGCAATGTTACTACATATATGACGCCTGTCTACTAAAGATCCAGTAAGAGGACAGAAACTAATGCCACAGTCAACACAGACTGATGACGTAAAATACTCAACACTTTCCAAATCTTGGCTACAATGTATTATAGGCAAGAAAATACATCACATATCGTGCACCAGGGGTATCAAATCCTGCTCTGGCAGGGACACCATCTTGCAAAATTTAGCTTCAGCTCTGCTTTGAAATACCTGCATGTAACTTTCAAGTAATCCCAAAGCCCTTAATAAGCTTGTTCACGTGTGTTTAATCAGGGTTGGAGTAAAACACTGCAGGACGGTGACCCTCCAGGAGCAGGAGTTTACACCATTGTTTTAGACCAAGATTTAAAATGAATAAAATGGATGCACTGAACTCCTAAATAGAAATTATCCATAAAACTATCTTGCCAAAAGCCAGATGGAAAGATAGTCATAGAAAGTCATAAAACCATAGAAAGGAAAGAATCCATGGGGCACAATAATTATACTGGTAACTTTCTTTCTTTTTATTTTTTTGGATTCTACCTCTGCTCATTACCGACTCTGTGATTTTGTATGATGTACTTTTAAATCTAAACTCCACTGTCTACTGTACTAAGCTAAAGCTTGTAATCACTCTAATGTCATATTGATATTCTTCTATAAAATAAACACACTATTCCCCTGTGGCGTAGGCACTTGAGTTTCCTAGCAACTAAAGATTAAAAAAGAAAGAAAGAAAATAAAGAATGAAATTCGAACGCCCTCAATAACCAAGATTTAAAGACAACAAAGAAAATGATCTAGTCATTCCAGTTTACCAATTTAAGTGTTTTTGTGATCTTCCCTATGAAATTTGACCAGAACCAAGACTGATCAAAAAACATGACAGACAAATGGTACATTCATATATGACACTTCTGTTCATGTGTTTGATGGGTCTGAAAAATTACAGAGCAGCATAGTGGCATAATTGTTTAAAAGCATGTCTCAAGCACAAAAAGATTTTCAACAGTCAGCAATCAACACCAAATTATTGCTAGTTAATTAGAATGCTTACCAGCTTCTTAATACATGATAGGGAACTGTATCCTTAGTTTGAAAAACAGGTTCTGAAAAAACTTACTCCGAGAGGCCAAATTCTCTGCATTTAGAACGCTGATTGAAGACCTCTTGCTGCTCCTCCTCTTCTTCCTAACACAAAAATACTCTTCAATATACCTACCTAACAGCATACACTATGAATACACTATGCACTTAAATTAAGTACATGAATAGTAATTTTATATAAAATGCACACAAATGTTAATGCACTGAATACATAATTAAAGGTATACTAATGAAGTCAGAAAGAGCTTTATTGCCATGTGTGTTTACACGCACAAGGAATTTGTCTTTGCGACAGGAGCTACCAGCACAGAAGAAAGTACAGACATTGTGCAAACATACATGATAGTGCAGACATACATAGGAATTACACAGTAGAGCTAATGAGAAACATACATAATATGTTATTACATTTTTGGTACACAGTCAGTGTTATTTCTATTGCAAAATATTACATTTACATGTTTATTAGACAACTGTAATATGTTACCTTTCTTTGTCTTACCTTAGTTAGTTCCTGTGCATTGGCTAGATTATCCACAGCAATAGCCAAGAATACATTGAGCAATGTGTCTGTTCACAACATCGTCAAGAATTTGGGTAGAACTGAATAGAATGAGCATTACAAGCTTTACTTGCTTGCAACACTGTTTTAATTTGCAACATCAAAATTAAATCAATGTAGACCAGTATATTACACTGCTTTCCATCATCTTTTGTCTATTTTTTTGTCTTAATTTTTTAATTATTGCTAAAAAGGATACAGTTCCCAAACAAGGTTAAAACAATAAAGTAGATTGAGGACCACATGCCATACTGCACCCCTCCTTGTGAGCGAATCCCATTGTACATCACCTCATTCCAGTCCTCTCCAGTAAGAATCTATGTTGAATGAATTATTTAAAAAAAGTTTAAATAATATAAAAGTTAAAGGGTTAGTTCACCCAAAAATGAAAATTAGGCTGCATTTTACTCACCCCCAAGGCATCCTAGGTGTGTATATGTCTTTCTTCTTTCAGACAAATCCAGTTGGAGTTATATTAAACATTGTCTTTGATCTTTCAAGCTCTATCATTGCAGTCAGCAGGTGTTGCATTGCTTCAGTCCGAAAGAAGTGAAATAAAAAGCACCCATCCATAAAAAAAAAATGTCTCACACGGCTCCGGGGGGTAAACAAAGGCCTCCTGTAGTGAATCGATGCGTTTTTGTAAGAAAGATATCCATATTCAAAACGTAATAATCACTTGAATCTAGCTTGCGCTCACTGTTGTAAACTGAAGCAGCTCCGGGCGGATGACGTATGAGTTCAGTGTTGTGCATGCGCCGGTGAGTCTCGTGAAAACCAACGTTTGTTAACAGGAGCAAAGGAAGCAAAGTTTCCTTACTTTAGCAAAGAAAAACCAGTCTCCTCTTGGCTTATATCGAAATCCTCTGACATTCTTCTTTTCAAATCCTCGTTTTGTACTTCTAATTCATGACATTGTTTTGTTTTGATCTCTCCGCTGCGCTTCCGCGTGCGTCACTTCTGAGCGGCGCATGTGCAAAGCCGACCTCATACGTCATCCGCCCGGAGCTGCTTCAGTTTACAACAGTGAGTGCAAGCTAGATTCAAGTGATTATTACGTTTTGAATATGGATATTTTTCTTACAAAAACGCATCGATTCGCTACAGGAGGCCTTTGTTCACCCCCCGGAGCCGTGTGAGACACTTTTTTTATGGATGGGTGCTTTTTATTTCACTTCTTTTGGACGGAAGCAATGCAACACCCGCTGACTGCAATGATAGAGTTTGAAAGATCAAAGACAATGTTTAATATAACTCCGACTGGATTCGTCTGAAAGAAGAAAGTCATATACACCTTGGATGCCTCGGGGGTGAGTAAAACACAGACTAATTTTCATTTTTGGGTGAACTAACCCTTTAAGGCTCGCAATGTAAATGTAACAAATTGTCGTAATCATACTAAATAATCTAATTAAGTTGAATATGAGGTGAATATAAACTTTATGATTCAAAAGTATTTACTATGTTTACATCCATAGTGATCTGTCGAGTCTTACCTGAAAGACGGTCATGATGGCTGCTGGAAACGTGTCAAAATTAGTAGGAGTATAATCTTCAAAGATGAACCTGTGCAAGAGAATTAACTCTTTCAACAGCTTTAATTTTAGAATGTTCTAAGAACAATTTGAGAACCCCTGCATTACAGTATACTACACAAAACTAATGTCTTTACAAAACACTAATGTAACTAATTGTTACACTGAAACAAGTGTGTGCACGTGTTCTTCACATGTGTGTGTAGATTGTGATGCGTTACAGTAGGTAGGTTGGTATTGAGACTTCATTTAAGTTCATTTTTTTCCCTTCAAAGTCTTTTGAACTGTATATTTTAATGATTTGATGTAACGTTTTATTTTCACATTTGAGTACATTATATCTTTATGTCTGTCTGTGAGAAAGACCGAGCGAGATCAGCGCTCTCATACCAGATTCACATTCTCACCTTCCACCAAACAACTGCATGCCAAGTAAAGCGAAGACTACGATAAACAGGAAGAGAAGGAAGAGCAGACTGATGATCGACTTCATGGAGCTCATGAGGGAAACCACCAGGTTCCGTAAGGATGTCCAGTACCTGATCAAACAGACAAAACATCACACGCTTCTTTACATTACCGTTAAAGTGCCTCACAATATTCTCACAAGAGCCAGATTGTTTGAACACAATTATATGTGAAAATAAATTTGCCTGACACCAACCGTTCTGTATAATATGGAACTGTCCCATATTTAAAGTAATACAATTGCATAATCCATTTGTCCTCTATTCAACATTTTAAAGACACATTTCATGGCAGAGTATGCAGTCTTATTTAAAAAGAAAACAATTATGAATGCATTTTCCCCCCCAAACAATCTCAGTTGATGAATTAAATGTAAAAAAAAATTGTTTTTTTTCAAACTGACAAATAGACATATTTAAAGTTGTTTATGAAATACATATTTGAAAATGTTGTTAAATGTAACAATACATAATAAATTGATCAATTGTTTTTAAATTGAACATGTATGTTGCTTTAACACATTGCTTTTCTTTATGCATTTGCTATTCAAGTAAAAAAATGCCTTTGGACAGTTTATACATAAGCAGCAATAACTTGTGACTGGATTTTAATATATGTTTCTTACAGTACCAATTATACTTTTATTTTGGTGTTGTAGTCGAGAGAGAATGTTGCAGACACCTCTGTTTTATATGCCCACTCATGCTTTTATGTAGTTTCATGTCAACAACAACATTTGCATTTGCTGGCGGCTATCACGCAAAACATTCCTTGAAAGAATGCTGAGGAGACTACTTGGATAAATGATATAAACTTACTTCGTTATTTTAAAGATTCGTAGCAGACGTAAAGCTCTGAGGACACTGATGCCAAAAGACTCTCCAGGCCTGAAGAATCCCCAAACCACTTCAAAAATACTGCCAACAATCACCTGCACAAAACACATAACACTATGCTCTCATCGGTGCCAGGATTCATCAGACATACTGTATGGTTTAACCCTTGTGTGTCGTTAGGGACTGTCTTTTTTATTTATTGACCATTTTTCCTGTGTTAATGCCAACATAATTTTGGCCCAAAATGTGCATTTTTAATTGGAAGTTTAATATTTCCCCCTCATTTCCTTAAATCTATTTTACGCTTGGTACAAAAAAATAAATACATAAAAATACTTAAGACATTCAGGACAAACATGTTCCCCTTGAAACCCGTTAAAACTGCAATATTTAACCACAGTGGCATTTTAGAATAAAATCATGAATAATTTTTTAATAGGGTTTCATTCTGTTAGCTAGGCTTCAGTTGTTTTTTTTGTTGTTGTTTTTTTTGTTTTTTCCCCCACTATTTTACTATAATCATCATCATCATAATGCTCAAGCAAAAAAAATGCATAAAAATTTATATTATTATCATTGACTTATCCAAAAGTGTAAAATACAAATACAAATAAAAACAGTGGTATTATGCAAACATACTGGCATTTAAAGGGTTAACATCCTGAAAATGAATGGATTTTTGGTACTTCTGATCAGGGCTGATCATAACAATCTATGTCAGTGAAAGCGTAAAAAAATGCAATATATAATATTTTCATGACAGTTTCTTGACAGACATTTTTGTCCTCTAAGGACCTGACTTAAACATCTACACTCACAATTAAACATGCGCACTAAAAGATTCACTCACCCCACAATCAAAGCAGTTAAAGGATGAATGGAAGTAGAGACGGAAACCAAGGCCATACATTTTCAGAAACATCTCAGCAAGAAAAAGTCCCAGAAACACGAACTCTGCGTAGTCTGAAAAACGTAAAAAAAAGTGGTAAACACTTGTGGGTTTCGAAGTATTAACACCATGTCTACTCTGGAAGCGAGCCTTAAAACTAAATTGCTCCCATTAAAATCAGTGAAGCTCTATAAGCCTCACTCACAATGACGGTTCGATGGGTTGCTAGATACACAATAAAATGTGTTATTCAAATAGAGTCAATATTCAAGCCTTTCAGAATAAAGTATTTGGCCTAAAGTACATCCCTGTTTGTTGCAATTGATGAAAATTAAATAATGACTCTGACAAAAGACTCAGCTTGTCTTTTGAAATGAAAATGCAGGAACGCTGTGACAGCTTGAGAAAGCTTTTATGACAACACAACCTGCCTTGAGCTACAGAGTGCTGGATGCCCTGTTGTGCCGTATGGAGTAATTTCAGCTACTCTTAGACCTCTGGGGACCATTAATGTCCGTCATCAATACACAGAACGTTTCTGACATGTGGAGCAGAAAGTGAGGCATTTTTCTGTCTGACAGACCTATGTTAGTGTAGTCATTTTATTAGCAGCAGTTTCTCTGGAAAACATAATGTTGCACAGAAGTGGTTCTGTTAGTTGCAGCATGTCTAAAATGTGCTTTTCAGAGCTGCAAACTGTGCTGTTGATGTTTTTATCAGAAGCAACAGCGGGTGCATCTAGGAGTTTGTGATCAGACTGTAAGCTGACTTGAGCACCATACATCAGGGGTGTCCAGTCCCCAATGGAGGCCCACCAGAGAGCAGAGTTGAGCCAAAGCCACTGGAACGCAAGCCTGCAACCTTTAGCCACAAATTAGACTTGACTTGTAATAACTATTATGACTGCTATGTGCCTTATGCTGATATAATGCATTTTAACGAATTAATGACATGAATCATTTAGAATATTGTACGATAGTATAAGTTGGTTAATGAAAATAAAAATATGTTTCAAACAATAGACTTGAAATGTATTGTCTTGTGACAGCTCAACGCTATCTCATTGTTAGTAGATCATCCACAGAGCTTTCCACTTTTCACTTTTATGGGGGTGCACTCACACGCTAAAGGGGAAGAAGGTTAACCTGGTATGAATTGGCGAGGCAGGGATGTTGTCATGCAACCATGTTTCAGTGAAAATTAAGCAGCATTTGAAGTTGCGTAGCTGCTCAACCAGTTTTGGGGAAATCCAGCCCATTTACAAATCAACTCGATCAAGTTGATTTACAAATTCTATGTGGAGCTGTAAAGCTGCATGCATGTCAGTAAATATACCCCATTGCTAATCTGGTGGTCATAACATTAATAAAGAAAAAGCAGTTGTAGCGACACAAATTAGCATGCTTGTATATCTCAGGAGTGGCCATGCATGCTTTTAACCAGATTATTATAACTATTATTATTATTAATGTCTTCCTACACTGAACTGATGCAAATCTAAGAACAATAGCAACGTAAGATATTTGATCAACAATACCCCAAACCCTTATGAAACCCCTGAACGCTTTTACTATGAATGATAAAAGTAGTAAAACTGCTTATACAGACTTCAAATTTAATGGCAATAAATTCACGGCATTCATGAATTATTACAATGATTATTACTATGAGTAGTAGTATTAGGGGGATGGAGATACTCACACTGAATAATAGTAAGCCATTCCGGTTGGTTGTGATGAACGATTGAAACACAGATGGTGTTGAGCGCCACCAGACTCAGGACTATCCAATAGAAGCTGTCGGTTTTAACCATTCGCCGAATAGATATCCGCATCATGCGTTCCTTGCGCCGCAAGTAAGCAGCGGGCCCTCGTCTTGCTGTCCGTATACCAACCCTCGGTCGGGGGCCACCTGACACCCAAAGAAAAAGAAAAATCCATATACTCACAGAATGTCATTTGGATTCGAATCTTTGTTTCACACGGTTGGAAAGTCAGTGGTGGTATTTCAAAAGCCTGAAAATGGAGATGAATTTATGGATTGTGTGTGTTGACAGTGGTTTTTTCCTTCCCTTTCCTTACCTGATACCGCAAACAAGTCAAGTCTTAATGTGGCTACAAACAAAGAGATGGCATTTATATTTTACTCACCAACTGTAGAGACTTCAGAATATTTCTCCTCTCCCGGTCCTCGACGCCTTGCATTTTTCTTGCTGGTGGCCCGTTTCAAAACTAAAAATGAAAGGGTTAAATGGTGCCACTTGTTGGCCTTATGCTTCTTATCATAGTGGTATAGTAATTAGAAGAATATGCAAATATGCTGTTACTGTCTGGAAGTATTTTTTTGCAGTTGATATTACCCAGCTAATAGGGAACGTTCTCAAAAAGACGACAAAACATTCTTAAAGTAATGTTTACGGAATGTTCTTATAACGTTATATTTTTTTTATACGTTCTCATAACGTTCAGAAAACATGTTCTGAGATCAACATTGAACGTCCTTATGATGGTATTTGTACTTGATGAACGTACTAAGAAATATTTTTTTATGTAACCTTTAAATAATGTTGTAATCAAGACAAGAAAACTGGACATTTTAAAGTTCTTAGAAAATTTAAGTAAACGTTCAAATAACGCTATAATTTGGGCTAAATAATGTTATAGAATGTTCTGAGAAATGTTTTGTAAGCCTTAAATAATGTCAAGAAAACGGGACATTCCAGCATTTTAGAAACATTTCAAAACAATGCTCCCGCAACATTTTTATAACTTAAATGTGTTACGTGTGCAGTCTCACAATTGCAAAAATTAAGTTATAACTTTTGAAATTATTATTTTCTGAAATAGGTAATATATGTTTATCGAGGCTCTGGAAGTCATATATATATACTAAACTCTTCCCCAGGTTATAAATATATACTTTTTTATATCATAATGATCAACAACAGCAGTCCTCAAAACTGTTTTTCCATAACATATTTTTTAGTTTTTAGTTTTATATAAAAGTCTTGCATTTTAACAAGAGATAAATTATTGAAATTACCAATATAAACTGTACCTAGATGAAAACTGGTTTAAAAACTCTCCATAAACGAGACAACACATTGCTTTACGTGCTATTAAAATGAAATTCATACCATCTAACGCTGATCTCCCAGAATTCTTGTTTTCTTCTGCAAGCATTACTTCCTCTTTGTTTGAGAGAGAGAGAGAGAGAATTTATGTAATATATTAGCAATGAAGTAACACAATTAACTCAACATTAATTAAATCAATTATTGGTTTATTCAGTTTGGTTTCTGAAGAAAAAAAAGACAATTTGTAGGCCTCTTAAAAGTAATCTTCTAAACTGTAGAAGCATCAACTATTCTGAGCACAGACAGGCACATATACAAACACTCCAGTCAGTGAGTCAGTGTCACCTTTCCGTTGACCCTTCACTGCGTGGGAGAACGAGCAGCTTCACACACTCATGTTCACCTGAATGTTGTGCTCAGGTGGTGGGTGGCAGGGTGAAATGTGAAAAGAGTAGTGTAGGTGTAGTACACAATCAGAGCACAGTCTGTCACTGAACCTGGGTGAAGACAGTGAAACTTCGCTAGCCTGGCTGAAATTATTGAGCCATAAGATGATTTCAAAAATCAAAAGATTACAAATAGCATTGCATTTTAAAACAAGCACATAACACCACAGTAGTTTACTTGAAATATTTTAGCATAGCAGCAGTCTAAGTCTGAGCATGCGGCTGTGCTAGTAATAAATTAGCCAATTAAGCATCAAGAGGTTTTTATGTGTTTCTACCACTTACATGTAAGGTGTTACGTCAGCAGATATTAGTGCATCAACAGCCTAAAAATCACTTGATGTCTTCTTCCCTCTGCTCTCAAGAGCACTTTTACCACTTGGCATACACGTCTCCCACAGCTCCTCTAAAACACCTCATCCGCCCTTTTCTGAAAACTCGTCATCAGTTCATTACTGGCTAGTGAAAACCTTCTGTATTGTTCAGGCTATTCCAATTAACAAAACTATTTAAAGGAATAGTTCACCCAAAAATGAAAATTTGCTGAAAATGTGCTCACCCTCATGCCATCCAAGATTAGGATGAGTTTGTTTCTTCATCAGATTTGGAGAAATGTAGCTTTGCATCAGTGTCTCAGCAATGGATGCTCTGCAGTGAATGGGTGCCGTCAGAACGAGAGTCTGATAAAAACATCACAATAATCCACAGCACTCCAGACCATCAGTTAACATCTGGAGAAGACAAAATCTGCATGTTTGTAAGAAACAAATCCATCATTAAAACATTTTAAATTTAAACCATTGCTTACGGCTAAATTACGAGTCCATAATCCATAATAACGCTTCCTCCAGTGAAAAAGTCCATCTCCTGTTCTCTCTCACATCAAAATACACCCATATATTTGTTTAGAGCTGTTTTGGCTTGTAAACGGTGCTTGGTCTCTGCAGATTTATCTCCTGATTCAGACCAGAACACTTTTTTCACTGGATTATGGACTCGTATTTTAGCCAAAAGTAGCCGTTTGTTAGTTAAAAACGTCTTAATGATGAATTTGTTTCTTCTTTTGTCTTCTCCAGATGTTAACTGATGGACTGGGGTGGTGTGGATTACTTGTGGATTATTGTGATGTTTTTATCAGCCGTTTGGACTCTCATTCTGACGGCACCCATTCACTGCAGAGCATCCATTGCTGAGACACTGATGCAGTGCTACATTTCTCCAACCCTGATGAAGAAACAAACGCATCCACATCTTCGATGGCTCGAGGGTGTGTAAACTTTCAGCAAATTTTAATTTGTGGGCGAACTAGTCCTTTAAAGGAATCATTCAATACCAGGAACTGCAGACTTGTTTCTCACCTCTAACACTCAATACTGACAAAAAACACGAGAGCTAAACACAAACACTGCATGCTAAAAACAACAAGACTGATCCACATGAACGACAAAAGACTAATAAACCAATGCAAACACTAGAATGCATACAAGAACAGTCTCCATCCTGACTTCATCACAAACTCCAAGATACAACTATAAACATGCTTTATGCTTAACAACAACAAATTGAATACAGTTGCAAAGTACCAAAACATTGCAAACACAGACCAAATCCTCAAATCTACATTTTGACAGCGTTTTAAAAAAACCGCCTCTGAACATGGATAGCATACCCAGTAATATTTTAGATTAAAATTAAGTCAGTACCTGCTCTGTCTATCCAGGCCCGGTAGCCATTGAGTTCTCTCTCCGCCTGTTGCTGGCGTCTAAGCTTCATGAAGGCACGTCTGTTCTCCACTCTCTCTCTCTCTTTAGCAAATTCCCTAGAGAAGGATTTAGGAAATGACATGTACACATATTAAGTGCTTTTCAGGTTTTGACCTTTTACAACCTGTAAAGGTGTGATCAACCGAGAAACGCTGTGAAGGCAAGAGCAGCTACAGTAATCGAGCCCACACACGACTGCACGCTCATTCAAACAAGCATTCGTTTTTACATCTCAAACCTTGAAATTATTGGATTTGCATAAAATTAAATATTAGTTGAAAGATCTGTACAGGTTTTTCCTTGCAATTACAACGAATGGGGACTGGAGCCGTCACGGTTTATACAAAGATGCAAAAGCAGCAAAGTATAATCAGGGTTTCTGCAGGTTTTATAAAGGTACATTTAAGACTTTTAAAAGAAAAAAAA
>NW_015506023.1:580533-649604 GCF_001515645.1 Sinocyclocheilus grahami
TGGACTCAGAAAAATCAACTTAATTCAAAGTGGAAAAAAGTTTTCTTGCCCCATTGAGAGATATTTGTTCTTGTTTTAAGCAGAAACTCATTTCATTTCCTTCACTTTCAATGGATGTTTTTAAGTTTTGGAAAACAAGACAAACATAGCAAGGAAGATATTCATTTCTGCAGTGTTTGCAACATTTCATGCCATGCTTTTCTGCTCCGATTTAAGACCTTTTAAAGGCCTAATTCGAGGAAGGGCAAATTAAGACTTTTTAAGACCCACAGAAATCCTGATAATAAAAATGATGTATACGACTTGTGCACTTTATACGAAGATTCAGAAGCTATAAGACAGACTTTTGTCTTTATTTACTAAAAATCCTAATATAACTCTCCTTAATGCATTTTTGATTGCTCATAAAATAAATAGTGTTGCTGATTAATGAACAAAGCATCAGTTGATCCAGATGTGAATGCTTCTTCACGGATCCGACTGATCTGGTTCATGAGTTCACATCACTGTGATCGTTCAAACACACTGTATGATTCCAGAAGTTATGTGAACTACTTTAACAATACCTTTATGGTGCTTTTGCTTCCTTTGATGCTTAAAAATCTCCAGTTCTCACTTATTATTTGTAAAAAATACATATTAAAATTATTAAAATCTCTCCTTTTGTTTTTCAAGCCAGACATCTTGTTTGAAACAGCATGGGTGTGAATAATTACAGCCAACTTTTGTAAAATATTTGTGAAATTCTTACCCAGAAAGAACACCCAAAACAAGGTTGAGCACAAAAAATGAGCCGATAATGATGAGAGGAATGAAATATATCCAATTCCATGTCGACCCCAAAGCATCATTAGTCTGCGGAGAAACAACAGCAATCAATGCATAAAGTAAAGCTTTTGTGGAAAATGATCATTTAAAGGTAATTATGGTTATGTTAAATACAGTTTCTGGATAGTATAGTTGTTCATTACAGTGTATTTTTCTTTTTTTTAATTATAGTAATTAATTATAGTGCCATCATTTACTCACCCTCAAGTTGTTCCAAAGCTGTATGAATTTCTTTCTTCTGTTGAACTCAAAAGAAGATATTTTGAAGTATGTGGGTAACCAAACAGTTGATAGTAGCCATTGATTTTCATAGTATGGAGAAAGAAAATAAAATACTATGGAGATCAATGGGGACTAGAAACTGTTTGGTTACCCAAATTCTATAAAATACCTTCTTTTGTGTTCAACAGAATAAAGAAACTCATACAGGTTCAGAGGTGAGTAAATCATGACATAATTTACATTTGTGGGTGTACTGTCCCTTTAAAGGAGTAAAA
This sequence comes from Sinocyclocheilus grahami, assembly GCF_001515645.1. Taxonomy (NCBI): domain Eukaryota; kingdom Metazoa; phylum Chordata; class Actinopteri; order Cypriniformes; family Cyprinidae; genus Sinocyclocheilus; species Sinocyclocheilus grahami. Next base: position 581,859 of record NW_015506023.1, read on the forward strand.
TCATTTATTGATAAGTCAAAGAAGCAGTCACATTAAGCAAAGGTGTTCGGTTCAAGACATCCTAAAGTCATATTTATATTGAAATCACTGCAGGTTTAGTGAATAACTTCAAATGTTAGGTTAATAAGTTTACATAAAGACAAATGATAAAATAAATCCAGTCAGTCAACTATAAAACAGACTTTTTTGAAACGCTACTGCTGTAGGAACTCACATTGTACAGGACAGCAGTCCATCCCTCCATAGTGATGCACTGAAATACTGTTAGCACTGCAAACAAGATGTTGTCAAACTGAGTGATGCCATCATTGGGCCCAATCCAGCTGCCACTGCAGGTGTACTTCTCAGGACACTTCCTCACGCCACACGCAAAATCCACCTCAGACGAGTCCACCGTCTCGTTGTCTGAGGAACAGCAATATTATATGATGCATTCAGTGAGTACACTTATATAAATGTCATTGTTTTGATAAACCACAGTATCATATACATATATATATTTGTTTTATCAAACATGAGAATGCAGTATATTATTGATGCAAGCTTTGTTTGCTTTACAGTTCAAAATAAATAGGTTTACATTATAATCATCCGTTTGAGATCCTCCTCGTCTGAAGGGGGCAGTGTCTGCTATGGCACACCACATTTAGCTTCTCAAGTGGAAGGCTGCAGCCCAGTGAAGCGGCCTTCTCAGTAGACTAGAGTGCTCCTCAGCATTACACGCTAGGATGGCCCAGCCAGCAGGTAACGTTCTCAGAACATTCTGTCAAGGTTCTCTCAAAACGTTCTTCCAGTAACATTAATAAAACAAAGTTAACTGGTCTTTAATAATGTTCTCAAAACATTAGTGACAAAACATTATTTTGGAGCTTTTTTTCTGAAACGTTTTAGTTGGACGTTTGTCTAACATTTAAAAAAAACAAAAAACGCTATTACTTGTTTCATAATGCTCAGAGAACATTCAAAAGTAACATTCCGTTAATGTTTTCAAAATTATAAAATGGAATGTTTCCTTAATGTTAATATAACCAACATTTAAAAAAAATGGATGTTCAGAGAACATTCACAAGTAACGTTTTCATAGCTTAATGTGAACATTAACACAAAAGTATTATTTATACATTGTTCATGGAACTTTTTTTCTGAAACATTTTAGTTGGATGTTCATCAATTTTTTTTTTCAATGTGACCCTGGAGCACAAAACCAGTCATAAGGGTAATTTTTTCAAAATTGAGATTTATACATCACCTGAAAGCTGAATAAATAATATTTCCATTGATGTATGGTTTGTTATGATAGGACAGTATTTGGCTGAAATACAACTATTTGAAAATCTGGAATCTGAGGGTGCAAAAAAATCTAAATATTGAGAAAATCATCTTTAAAGTTGTTCAAATGAAGTTCTTAGCAATGCATATTACTAATCGAAAATTAAGTTTTAATATATTTACTGTAGGACATTTACAAAATATCTTCATGGAACATGATCTTTACTTAATATCCTAATGATTTTTGGCATAAAAGAGAAATGTATAATTTTGACCCATACAATGTATTGTTGGCTATTGCTACAAATATCCCCCAGCGACTTACACTGCTTTTGTGCTGCAGGATCACATATGTTACAACTTGTTTCAGAGCTTTCAGAGAACATTCAAAAGTAACATTCCCTTAATGTTTGCAAAACGATAAAATTTGTATTGTTGGCTATTGCTACAAATATCCCCCAGCGACTTAACACTGCTTTTGTGCTGCAGGATCACATATGTTACAACTTGTTTCAGAGCTTTCAGAGAACATTCAAAAGTAACATTCCCTTAATGTTTGCAAAATGATAAAATGGAATGCTCCCATAACATTCACATAATCAGGATAAATAAATAAATAAATAAAACATCTTAAAAATGGACATTTAGAGAACATTCAGACATGACTTTCAAATGACTTAATTGGACATTAGCGCAAAGAAGTTATTTTTACTTTGTTCATGAAAATTTGTGAAACATTTTAGTTATGTTAGTCTAACATTTTTTAAATGTTACTACTTGTTTCATAATCTTCAGAGAACATTCAAAAGTAACATTTCCAAAATGTTTGCAAAATGATAAAACGTTCCCTCAATATTCGTATAACCATGAACATTTATATATATATATAAATGGACATTCAAAGAACATTCAGAAATAACATTTTAGCACAAAAACTTTTTTGCATTTTTTCAGACATCTTTAAATGCTTCTACTTGTTTTAGAATGTTCAGAGATTTAAAAAGATTCCAAAAGCAACAATGTTTGCAAAATGATCAACTGGAATGTTCCCTTAACATCCGTATAAGCTAGAAAAATCATTTTCAAACGTAAAAAAAAGATGTTTAGAGAACATTCAGAAATAATGTTTTCATGACTTAATGGGAATGTTAGCAAAATATTCTTAGAACATATTTGTGTTAGCTAGGGAGACAGTTTAGCAAGAACACACGGTAATGTCATAAATGTTCACGGCATTAAATTACTTTTACAAATTAATTAGGGAAAATTACAGTATAATGCAATACAGTGAATAACAACCGTCTGTGGTCTCCCAGTGCTTTGTGATTAACCTACAACGAAACAAAAGCAAGCATACGAGCTCAGTGCCGACCCATTTTCTGTAAATTATCTTTCATAATTGTGTGCTAAGGATTGTGGGAGGTCGTAGGACACAGAGGATACACTTGATGAATGATCAAAATATGCTGAATGAAGGGTGCAAAATTAAGGCTGCCTTCCAGGGATCCTTCAACCTTCGATGCAGCCTTCCGATTGAGAAACACCCTAGATTTCACAGCGGAAATGATGTGCAAGGTGCATGCTGGAATCTTTCTCCATTGGTGGCCATTCAAGAAGCTCTGTGTATTCTGATGAAATAAGATCACTGATACAATTCGATGTTGTAACTACACTGCTTCTTTTTGGGAGTGTAAAATAAAAGAGCTGTGGTGCCGTCAGCCAATCACATTCGTCATAATCAGATTTTCCAGTGGCATTTGAGTGATAAGTCACATGGCATTTAGGCTCAGGTGATTGGCAGCCAGAACTGAGCACCCGAGATCAAAGATAGCAGATTTCAAATTGCACACCACATGGCAGCTACACTCTAAAAAATGCTGGGTTAAATACAACCCAGTGCTGGGTAAAATAGGGACAAACCCAGCAATTGGGCTGTTTTGACCCCGCGGGGTCAAAACAGCCCAATTGCTGGGTTTGTCCCTATTTTACCCAGCACTGGGTTGTATTTAACCCAGCATTTTTTAGTGTACAGTATATTGTATTCGAAATATCCAGCATTCCTGTTTCATTTAAGTTAAAGGCTGAAACGTTTCTCCATACCGAGAATATCTGGAGAGGGCAGACAAGTGTGGTGTAATTTCCCACTGTAGAACTCCAGACCGATGATAGCGAACATCAGGATGGCAAAGAACAGCAGAAGACCGATCTGCAGCAGCGGCACCATGGCTTTAATAATGGACTTCAGAACTATCTGTAAACCTGGTGGAATTCCTCTGGATTAGTGCAAAGCTGTTTAAAACCAAATATCGTGTGTCATGTGTGACATTCATAATTGTTGATTTGGTGGATGAGTTACTTACTAGGGATCCCGGAGACTAGTTTGAGGGGTCTGAGCACACGCACAGCTCTCAGGGTCCTCAGGTCCACTGGGATATTCATATGAGAGCCAGCAGTGGCCAGAATCCTGCAGGAAAAAACAAACACACAGAGGAAACGGGGAAATAAGAGAAAACTGTTAAAGGGAAAGTTCACCCAAAAATGGAAATTCTGTCATCATTTTCTCAGCCTACACTCTTAAAAATAAAGATGCTTCACGATGCCATAGAAGAACCTTTTTGTCTAAATGGTTCCATAAAGAACCTTTAACATCTGAAGAACCTTGCTGTTTCACAAAAGGTTCTTTGTGGCGAAAAAAGGTTCTTCAGATTACAAAAAGGTAAGAAAGAGATGGTTCTTTAAAGAGCCTTTGACTGAATGCTTTGTGGAACCAAAAAATGGTTCTTCTACGGCATCGCTTGAATAACCTTTTGAAGCACCTTTATTTTTAAGAGTGTAATGTTGTTCCAAACCTGTACGAGTTTCTTTCTTCCACTGAACACAAAAGAAGATATTTTGTAGAATGTTGGGAACCAAACAGTGTCTGGTCCCCATTGACTTCCATTGTTTAGTTTTTTCTACACTATGGAAGTCAGCTGTGTGGTTACCAACATTCTTCAATATATCTTTTGTGTTCAGCACAAATGATGACAGAATTTTTATTGTTGGGCGAACTATCCCTTTCAATGTGGCACAGATCTGATTTATTAATTTTTTTCCCCCACCACACAGATCCTTTTCCCAATGAGTCAAAAATATGTTCATGTAACATGACGTTTTTCAAAACTGCTTGCTTGGTTTAGCATTGAATTATAACAATATTCATGAATTGCACTTTATGATAGACAGAAACTGCAAAACACGTTTACTTATGATATTTGAATATACATTATGGCTCCTCAAATGTTGTGACGCTCTCTACACAGTGAGAATAGATGTTCAGATGTAAAAACAGTTCTTTATATAAAAATTGTATATAACAAAATGTGATATGATAAAACTTTACAAAGTTCATCAACCTTAGTTAATGCTTTAGGTGTAATTAACTAATACATTTCTAGCCTTTCATGTTAATGTATTATATGAATAAATTATATGAATAAATGCTGCAAAAATATTATAAAGTGTTAGGGTTAAATTATTATTTGTGACCCTGGACCACAAAACCAGTCATAAGGGTAATTTTTTTAAAATTGAGATTTGCTGAATAAATACGCTTTCCGTTGATGCATGGTTTGCTAGGATCGGACAATATTTGGCTGAGATACAACTATTTGAAAATCTGGAATCTGAGGGTGCAAAAAAATCAAAATATTGAGAAAATCGCCTTTAAAGTTGTCCAAATGAAGTTCTTAGCAATGCATATTACTAATGATAATAAATGTTTGATATATTTACGGTAGGAACTTTACAAAATATCTTCATGGAACGTGATCTTTACTTAATATCCTAATGATTTTTGGCATAAAGGCAAAATTTATCATTTTGACCCATACAATGTATTGTTGGCTATTGCTACAAATATCCCCCAGCGACTTAACACTGCTTTTGTGGTTCAGGGTCACATATTATATTTATAGATTATATTATTTATTTATATTACTTCTATACATAGAGTGATCAAATATTGTTCTCTTTATAATCGCTGGAACAGCGTGAGCCTATCAGTGATTTGATTTCTGAATTTTCACCAAAACTCCCATTATAATCATATGCGTGATATTGCAGTTCAATGAACACATTGGTGAGAGTGCATTGTGTGCTCAGTAGACATGACTGTGTTACAGCTCTACAACCTTTGATGCAATGGGTGTAGGTCTATATATAATACTACTATACTACTGAATAAAATTCCTTTCATGTCTCCTTTAAAGTCAGCAGATGTTGAAATTGTCTTTTCTTCCCTATTGTGAGGTATATCCAAGTGAAACAGCTTCTTGAAAAGAAAAAAATTGTAGGGTGGGACTTTTGCCCTACAATTTTGCCCATCTGGAATTGATTGGACCGTTGAATCGTTGTCGTGTGCTATTGCTGCATCTCATGTGAGTTTATTGTCACATGTCGTCAGAAAAGAGAAGAGATTATGAAGGCACATGCATTTGAAAAAATTAAAGATGCACACAGATATATCATTTATAATAAACACTGCAATATTACATAAAAAAATAAGAATTGCCGATTTTGATTTAATGGTGACTTTAAATTAGTTGATGCTACAATCTGATAATATATCAGGGTATAGGGTGTTTCGCACATGCAGGTCAGATACTGTATGTGCTGCACTTAAAAGGTCATGTGAACAACCTCACAAACGAAATGGGAAGTGGGCACTTTGGCGTGCGCTGTGAGCATTAGTGAGAGCTGTTACAGTGTGCGCACTTCCCAGAGACGATACAGTGACAAATACATTAGACAACAGTATCTGTGAGCACGACTGCTAATGTTCAGGAGGAACCTAAAGTCATGAACTCAGGGATCAATTTGAATAAGAGAATATGAATAACAGTATGGAAGAGGAAAAAGGAAAAAGCGAGCGTCAGAAAGAGAGCGACTTGTGGAGCGAGTGAGTGGGTGAGTGGATGAAAGCATTGCTCGGGGGTGTAAATGGTGTGAAAATTCAAGGTTGTGAATCTTTCTGTAGCCTCCAGAGCTGCAGCACGTCCGTACTATTGTACATCATGATTTGCATCAACAAATCCTTCATATCAGGAACAGAGAGGAGCCTGCTTCATTATGCCTTTTTATAAACATCCGCTTGTCTTACAGGAGCTTTCAATCTGTGATTCAAAGGAACTTATGTAATGCTTCCTGAGCAAGTACAAAATGTACTGCGTTTAAACCATAGGACGGTCTGTTTAATAAAAATCTTCATCTAATAGAATGTGTGTTTCCTTAGGCTTAACCATGTTTTATGTATTTACTGTAGTGTCTTTAACACTGAGGCTTTTTCTAACATAACTGATTTTGTTTTGTGTAAGTCATAATAATCAGTTACGTTTGTGCCTTTGTGTCATTTCACACATTTCTATCAATCAGTGTAGCATGACCAAACACTATTAATTATTTCACAATTTGATTTCTTTGTACCTGTCGGTGAAAAAGCTGAAATGCAAACATGAAATGAATATGGGCTCACCCACACATGAACACCTACACACAGCGCTGAACTGAGCTCTGAGAGCCAGTCAACTGAGAGGGGGATGGAGGAAGATGGAGGAATAACATTATCAACACTTAGTGGTGAATCATCGGCATATCTGCAGCAAATGCTTCATGTTTCACACACTATGAAAGAAAGGCTTCATGCTGAGTCTATGCTGCGTTCTGAACATCTGAGCACACTGTACGCTCGTGTAGCGCTCCGTTGTCCACTTCCTCAAGACAAGCAGTAGAAGTCCTGATAAACTGTAAAATATTCACACTTGACGCATTATCAAATGTATTTCTAGGGGAAATCTGAATGACTAATTCTATGAATCATTTAATCTGAATTCATAACATCAGTAGCTGCGCTACGCAACTTTTGTCTCTCTATCGCCATCTGTGGCTGAATCATAAAATTGCATTTCGCTTGCAGCGGACTCGTTTTAAATCGACTTTAGGTATCATGCACTTGCAGATTTGTAAATGGCTATTGAGAAAAATTGGACATCATGCACTAAAGGACTAGCAGACTTTCAAGTCATTCTGAATACAACAAACTCATGCAGAAACATGCAGTTTGCTGCTAGGAGATGCACGATAAATTAAAACAATGTGTTCTAAAATCAGTTCAAAATATCAATCATGCTTGATATCAGATTCTACACGACAACAGTGTTTACTGTAGCAACAAGCTGCAATAACTCCTAAGCACTCACACGTACAATTTACTGACGTGATTAATATATTAAAAAAAATTTAAGTTGTGTCTCAAATGACGCACTATATACTTTTTTATGTACTCAACCATAATAAAAGCTGCAACAGTTGAGCGCATAAAGTGTCCAACATTCCACACTTAGTTTTTTCAGTTAATTAAGTGCATCATCCGGGCATTTAAAGTGTGTGTTTTTTTTTTTTTTGGAATTTTCAGTGTGAACACACTATTCAAACATGGCATAGAATAATGCATGAGTATGTGAACTGGGAGCTTGAACTTAAATGTAAAGTTAAAAAATAAATAATACATATAATATACTGACAATCACCTTAAAAACACAGGTGGTGATGAGAAAGACACATGATCAATCAAAGTTCATCACAACTAGATTTTCCACAAGCTGAGGAGGAAAATACTAATATATAGAAGGAGCACGCAGTGTCAGACACACACACACACAATACACCGTCATGGTAACACACGTGACAGTGAAATAATGTAATAAACATTAATTTAACAACATAAGATCTAACAGAAAACTGATAAGAACTATGTACATAACTGATAAGAAAAGAAGAAAGAAACCTCATTATTTCAATGAAATGTCATCAAATGTGAGCTCTCACACAGAGAATTCTGAGAATGGCAATATCCTTTTTTGATGACTGGTTCTTTTCTCTACAGAAAGCAGGACATTTAACATAATTTTACAGTAAAATTACATAAAATGCCCCATTAGATGTATCACAGCTAGGCAAGAATACCTTCAACACTTTTTAAACACTTCAACATGTTTTTAAAAAAAAACATTTTTATGTAATAGCTGAATAATGGAATTGCATTTATTTAAAAAAAAAAAAAAGACAGCTTTAAATAAAATAAAACCTGCAAAAACATGGAAACTCTAAGCAATTCTGACGACACTGATGCAATTATTCTGAATGCTTAAAATTACTTGGAAAGATTTATGACTTTATCATAATATTTATAATTTATATAAGACTGTAGTTACTGTTCATATTTTGTTCGTATATTGTCTTTATAGGTTCACGACGTCAGTGGTTCTGGAATGTTTTTGAAGTTTGTATTTTGAAGCCTGTTGAAAAGACCTGTGCATGCTGGTGTTCCCATTAGACTTTTTAACTAGCTTAACAATGCTTTCTTGGTCAACTAGAATCGGTTGAACTAAACCAGCACTAACTAGCATGTTGACCTATCAGCTGGTCTTCAGCAGGGACAGCTAATCCAATGCTTTTTACATTGGTAAAGACATTTCAGACATGCTGCATCTCTGTACTCTGCATGTAGACTGTCTCAAACATTACTTGAAGGATCACGAGAAGCTGTGTGTGAGCTGTCACTTCAATGTTATCATACTCGTATTTGTTTTATCATGTCAAATGCAAAGTTTCTCCATATGTTCCCAGAGGACCTGTGAAGGAAAAAATATCAAATTGGCTCTGTCCCAGCAGATTCGCTTGCAGCTAATCATTAATTTCAGATGAAATGAAAGCCACAAGCAATGGCCTACTGGCCTTGTTTCAGTTCCCAGATGAGTGGAATGACACATGTAGTTTTCTTTTAAGTCTGACTTACTTTCACTGTTTTTAAAGAGGTCAGGTATGTTGGAGTCAAAAGTGTGTCAGATGTGTAGCAGGGATAATCGCTTTCGTTTCAGATGTTAGCAGCCTCTCTAAGAGAGATTGTCAGGAGAAAAACTGGCATATAGACAAAAATGGATAATAAGGTTGTGTACAAACATAATTATTATTATTACATTTTAATAAGACATTGTTAAAGTGGATCTTTCAAAGCCAAACAAGTTCATAGGATCAGATATAACACATAACATCAGCCTCATTCATGAAACACAAGCAAAAAAAAATCTCTGTAAAACCACTCTGCGATTCATTTGAGAGTCGATTTATGATCAATTTACACAGGAATATGTTCTGCTCATGTTTAATGAATGAAGCCCGATGGATGCACTTAAAAATGTCTACGCAACCTTATAGAAATTACACCTTTCGTTGATGTGATGTGTGTTAAAATCAATGTCAGACCGTTTCCCAGCTTTTAACAACATCTATTAAAATGTGAAAAAAAGACCTGGCATGATTTGTCATAATTGAATCTATTAAATGGATAAAAGCTAGGGTGCAAAATCATTTCTTGCTGTAGACACCCACATTACATTGACTACAGGGGGTCAGGGTTTGGCTGGCTAGCGCAGGCCATTATGTGTGCAGAGAAGCATCTTTCTCCATTCACAGCCATTCAAAAGTAGCCATGCATTTTGACAAAGCATATTCATGAAGCGGCTGAGAGCAACTTTTACTAAGAAATGGGGAGAAACCTTAAGCTAAGAGAAAGGGCGGGGTTGACCTTGTTGCTATGGATGATGTCATCAAGCTCGCTAACTATGATTGGCTGATAGGGGATGGGTTACTGTCAGTCATCCAATCATAGGAATATTGTAGAACCAGGTAATCATGTTGCCATAATCAAATAAAGTTTTTAAAATGTAGGTGTCACTAATTAAACAAGTATATGTTCAGCTAATTGTCAGCCTCTTACATGTCTGCATCTCGTAAACAATTGTTACTTCTTGCCCAACTTGTACATGAAATGATTAAATTAAATGGAAATTATCGTGAAATGTTTATAGCCATAGGCCATTGGAAGGTTTGTGATTTGGTCTCAGTGATTTAGGAGTCGTCTTGACTAGCCCTTAACTTTTCACAGATTTAAGTGCTGATTTTACGCTTTGAGAAATACTAAAATTAGGACTGACACACCCATTATTTTAAGAGTTTATCCTAAATCGGCAAGTTAGGAGCTACTTTTAGCCTTAAGATGTGTTGTGAATACGGCCCCTGGCAACTAAATAAGCGAACATTTGTAATAAATGTTTACTATGCTATTGCTGTGAGCGTAATGTTAAATGGGTTGCATTGTCCATTACTATAAGACAAATGAAAATTAATAGTTCACTCTCCATCGTTCAAATACAGCTCAATGTTCTGGATCTTAGTGTTGTTTGTTTTCTAAAGAGAGCTAACATTCTGCAAGGTAAGTGTCATTTTTTTGTCTCACTTGTCTCATTTTTTGTCATCATTTACCATATGTAATGAGTATTTGATTTCACCATATCCTCATCAGACAAACACTTTGTCTAAACTATTGAGTCTTTATGCATCCCTGCATCTACTGATCTCCTGTACTCTAACGCAGCGGTTCTGGACCCACAGCACTGCATCTGAGATATAACATGTATAGCATCTGAGAACTTGGAAGGAAACATGGAACTGAGGTAAGCAGGAATGAAAACAGTTCCTTGATGAGGAATCCTACCTCTGCTGTTCACAGCCTACTCAAACACACAGTCCAGTAGCCAAGACATGCATCTAGCCTGCAGAGCAGATAGTGAACGGGACTGCATTCTAGTCCCTTCCCTCACTAACTTCCTTCTGTCTCAAGGACTCAGGTTATATATTTAAAGGATGCACGTCATTGCTTAGATTGCATGAATGCCCACTACTGACAGAACCCATGCAATTGGTTTAAATGGAACGCTTTAAGCCATTGATCACTTGGAACCCATTTTGCAGCTGATTTATTATTTATAGTTTTATTCTATATTAATGCATCATTATATAGACCGATGTGTGGAAGCCTGTTTCAGCCACTGGGGGAAAAAAAGGTAATTGCAACCTTTTACAACCTTTTATATCACAATCCTGACTTGTTTCTCACAATTCAGATTTTGTTTCTCAGAACTGCATGATATAAACTGACAATTTTCTCAGAATTGTAAGATATAAACTCACAACAACTATGAGTAATAAAGTCAGAACTGCAAGATATAAATGCGCAATTCTGACTTCTATTCTCATAGTTGCGAGTTTATATCCCACAACTTCACAATCCCCTTCACAATTCTCAGAATTGTGATATATAAACTTGCAATTGAGAGTTATAAAGTCCAATTCTGAAAAAATAAATAAATACTGACTATTTTCTTACAATTGCACGTTTATATCTCACAAAGTCAAAATTGTGACATATAAATGTGCAATTCTGTGAAAAAAAAAGTCAGAATTGTGAGATAAAATGTTGCAATTACCTTCTTTAAATTTTTTATTCAGTGGTGGTAACAAGCTTCCATTCCGATGGGAGTGCTTGGGCTTTTGAGGAAAACTTAAAACACACACACACATAATACGGCATAAACATAGCTACATTTTGGGACACAGAAGTGCCAGAAGGGTAAATATGAGTAGACTCGCTCTCTCGATCAGAATTGAGTGATGGAAGATCAGCAGAAACGCTCCTTGCCCACTTAACGAAGTGGAATGGACTGCCACAAATCCAGTGGAGAAGTGCTTAGGGAACTTATGATTGCAAGCAGAAATCAAAGAGCAGATACCAACTGCGGGCCATGCCTACCATAGCAATGTTTTGAAGGGAAGCACACTATTCCTAGCACTGAAGTATCAAAAATCAGTGGGGAGAAAGAAAATATAAATGTCAGATGCTTACCCACTTAGCACAACAATGAAGTCCATTACATTCCAGCCGTTTCTGAGATAGGAACCCTTATGAAAAACAAAACCGAGCGCCACCAGCTTGATACCAGCCTCAAAACAGAAGATCCCAATGAAATAAGGCTCGGTCTTCTCCTAATGGACAAGATGAGAAAGAAAAAGATCAAACGATTAAACAAAACAATCGACAGAGAATATCATAATAAGTAATATAGAAATGCACATTCTAGCTTTGATTTTATAAAGATATCAAACTGATGTCACCTGAAGAAGAAAAAAGACCCACAGATCTGTGGCCACGTTTTTGCAAATTGTCCCCTCAGTTTATAAACTGCACTCACAAATTCTTAAACTGTTTCTTAATAAACCATAGTTCCTAATCTGTGCTTTTAGATTTGTAAAACCGTACCTTCAGATTTTACAATCCGTATCCACAAATTCATAAATTGCACCCATGCTTTTGTAATCTGTTTCCATGGGTTTACAAAGTGATTTAAAAAAAAAAAAGCTTAACGAGGCTTAATGTCCTAACACAACAACCAGTGAAAAACAACTTTCTCCCACATTTCTTGTCATAAACACTATCAGCATAATCCAAGAGGAAAGACAATAATTTTACGTTAATTTTACGTTTTCTCCCCCATAGAAAACTGTGAAGAAAACATACACCTTATTGATGTAGCAAACTATTTACAGAATATGAATGCAATTCACTAAATTGCATGTTAAGCATTTTCCTCTCATAGAAAACTATTATAAAGAAAATGCTTAACGTGGCTCAATGCAGTGATACTAAAACTCAGTATACACCTTACTGCTGATGCAGCGCATTGCATTCGTATTCTGAGTTCACACATACATATTTTTAATAAACTGTATCACAGATTTAGCTTTTTTTATATCACTGTATTTGTCCCTTAAGCCACATTAAGTGTTTCTGTCCTCATCAGCTTGCCTGTATATAGTTTGTAGCATCAGTAAGATATATACTGAGTTTGGTCTTTTATTATCCTAATGCATTAAAGTGGGAATGAATTGCAAAGAATTTGTGAGTATGGTTTATAAACTGAGGGGGCGAATTGCAAAACCGTGGCCACAGATTTGCTGGCCTTTTTTCTCTCTCCATTTCCGAGTGATGATGGTTGCCACTAGCTTCTGAGTAACAGTATGCATTTTATTTTGTATTCTCTGGACTCTGGGAATCCAATAATTTAGATAATATGTAGTATAAGTAGTAGCACGAGTTTTGAAAGGTTCAGTTGTGTTTATCTAAAATATGAATGTATTAATGCTTACCAGCCTTTTGGACATAGGCGTCTTGTCCTCACCAGGAAGATGCTGTTCCAGGGATAAAACGATGCAGTTGGCTATGATGGTGGCTAGGATCATATACTCAAATGGAGTAATGGCACAGGGGTCAAGGCAAATATTACATCAGGTGACAAAATTAGAATTACTCAATTTAAAAAAAGTTTGCATCTGAATAACAAAGAATCTCCTCATCGAGACTGACACACTGTACACTTTACTTCACACATTACAAAATCTTATACACCTGCCTGCATTAATACCCCTGTCATCTGTAGAAACATATACTGTATATACGTACATAAATGTTTATGTATCAGTATATGGACTTTTAAATGCATAGTACCTAGGACTTGCATGACTGTGTAGCTGACTAGAGATCCAGCTGGCCAGTCAAGTTTACCTTATGTAAATGAGTCAGTGCTGCATTAATGGAGAGTCTGTGAGTGGATGAAGTGTACATGTCTTCACTGACAGACTGACTATAGCTGCATTGTCTTGCTTTAGCTCCTGTCCACACTGGATAGCCTTGTAGCGGTTTACACAAATTGTGGCTCATCCGTGAACACTCTGAATGAACTCAGATGTCCGTAGAACCAACAGTGCAGTGCTTGTAAAAGCTTTGTGAAACCACTTCTTGTCGAATGGACGAACTTTCTTCCTGCTGTCCTCAAGTACTACGAGCACAACTAAAGTCATGTGATCCGCAACTAGTCAACGCAGACCCAACATGCCATTCGTTGCCAACCAATCAAAGTTATTAATTGCTAGTTGGTGCCACCCCCAATATCACATTCAATTAAGTCAGTGTAACTGGCTTTGAACGTCCATCGAATGTGCCTCCGAACAACACACAGCGTTTTGTTTCTGAATGATTCCACATTTTTGAACCAATCAGGCGAAGATTCAATGACACATTCTCAAAGACGATCACTTGCTTTGTTTCTGAAAAACATCAGCCGTTTAATCGATTGAATGAATGACTCAATGACTCACTCATTAAGAGAATCACATAACAGAGAACATTGCATAACAGAGAGTCACAGTGACTTTTAGTTTCATATTTAATATATTTAACATACTTTTTTATTTAGTATTTTAATGTTATGGCCACATTGCAGCCTTAAAAGTTTATGTGTAATAAAATAATAAAAATGAATGTTGAATAAAAAAAAAATTTCTAAACCTTTTTTTTTAATGTCTATTCAATGCAAACACGATAATGACTTTAAATTATCTTTTGGGGGCCATTTTTTCAGCCCAAATTGAAGTGTGATTAATTGGCGATTAATTATTGGGCACAGCATGAATTAATTAAATAAAAAAATTAATAAATTCAATTTAATCGATTACAATTTTTTATCGATTGACAGCTCTATACATATAAACATATAAAGGCATAAAGTAGGGTTGACAGTACAATTATAGATGTAGCTACAGAAATTAATTACGGATGTAATTATAGGTATTTTTACATTTAAGTACAATTTAAAACATGTATCTGCACAATAAGTGCATTTTATCAAATTATTAATTTAAATGTAAGTGCATAGTAATTAAAGACACTTAATATGAAGCATGTCCATTTATTGTTTTCATTTTAAGTAATAATAAAAATCAACTAAACGTTTATAGAAGTGACTTATAATAAACCCCATGTAATTGATCTGAGAGTATCTTTCCTGACGCTGGTATTAAAATAGACATTCTTGGAAGTTTCCGTGGCTTTATTTATTTATTTATTTTTTCATGGGATACGCCCATATTCATTTGCTCTAGCACTTTACAGAAGTTGTGTAAGAAAAATAAATAAATAAATAAAACAGACTACAGCCCTATTTATTTGGTAATTGTTACTCGTCAGTAAAAATAAATCTGTATGACTCCTCGGTTAAAAAACTCATGTGTTCAGATGACGATTTATTCAAAGTGGAGGAGGTTGTTTTGTGATCTTACAGGACCCCAGAAACGTGCTTCTCAAATTGTCAGTCACATGTTCAACATTTATTTAAATATCCTATTTTATAATAGGAAAATTGATGCACTATGGGTTTTATCTCCCCAAATGATGAATGCAAGTTTAAAAATATAGAAATTAGCAGAAATAAGTTTGCAAGCTCTTATTTAAATGAGGTAAACATTTGACCCTAAACTATATAAATATATATAATACAAAAGTTTATTGCAAAATAAAAGTGTGCACATTGTAACATGCACATTGCAATGAAGTGCAACAGTTGGATGCTTGTAAACTCAGAGATGTAGATTCAGACACAATTAAATTACCACACAACTTTGGTTTTTGTCAAAAAGCAAAAAAACATTTTGTACCTCTGCCATACATTTTTATGTGTGGTGGAAAAACACAAAAACAACAACATTCTGGATTCGGATGGCAATAAAATCACCAACTAGCCCACATAACAACATCCAATGTTTTTCACAAACCAGCTACTTAATAAGCATCACCTTTACTGTTGATCATATTTCGTCATTTGAACAAACGTTTTAAAGTGTAGCGCTTACAGTAAGTCGTCTGCACTGGCTGTGCTACGGACATGAATGATACCTCAACTCATGCAGCTTGTAGAGGAAAGCTGTAAAACTACTTTTCTATGCAACCGGGGGAGGGCCAATTTTCACCATTCTTGTCAGATAAGATGGTTGCAAGCGAGGTAAAATACTTGGAAGCTATTATACAAAAAAATGGCATCATAAAATAATAAGCATAGTATTGTCAGTTCAGTCAGGGATGCACTAACCTAGAATTTTCAGCTTTTTTTATTTTTGGCATCTCTCTAGCAGCGAGGATTGCCATGGCAACCTGCTTTCTACACTTAACCTCCTCCAGGGAGGGTGGACTGTGAGTTTCGCTCACCTGAGAAACAGCCAAACATTATCTCAAGTGCTGCTTGTAATGCGCTTTCAGGCTCAAGTATGAAAATCATGAGCATTCCTCATAAGCATGTGCAATGACCTGAAATCTGTTGCTGCTGATTGGATCGGTAGAGGTGAATTTAATTCATTAAGTTGAAGGAATGTCAGAAAACATGAAATATATACTCTATTCAGATTGTTGTGTAGTAGCCACTTGTTCATCAAGTATTGAAAATAACAAGTAATGAAAGCCAGAGTACACATGGCCTTATACAGGAACTAAATCAGGGTGACAACTACTATTAGTTTAGTAGTAGAAAAACTAGTAGTCAGCAAGTCTAATAAACATTACGATTTCCTCATAGCCATATGTCTGTTTCTTCTTTAAGAGTTGTAGCTTATTTATTCACTTTGATCCTAAAACTGGTATACAAATATACATGTAGGCTATATAACATGCTGCACAAACAGTAACAAGCATGCACTATATAACAGCATGGATTCGAGTGTAATACTAGTACAGTGTCTTGGGTTCTTTCCCACCATTGCATAACATTGCATTTTTCAGACTGTGTTCAAAATATTAATGACATCTGTAGGTGTGTAATTGTCCAAAACAGTTAGCTAGGGAAAAACATTTGTGATTTATTTCCCCCAAACACAATCTCAAGGGCTTTGATATAATCATTATGAAATTATATAACTATATGAACTATAGCCCAGAGAAAAACTGCATTGTTCATAAATTTATCTTTTTTTAGAAGACTTAACTGAGTTGTCATTATTTTTTGTCTCAGATGTTTCTTCCAATGTCCTAAAATAGATAAATTAGATCATTGTTGCATACAGTAAGAGTTTAGAGACATAAAAACTAATGCAGGTAGCTTTAACAGATTTGTTCGTTCAACTTATTATTATTCAACTGCACTTGGGTTCCAACTTTATGTCATTCTGCTGAAGAATGCACAACCGTCAACTATAAACCCAGCAAGCAAACTGTCCTCTCTTAGTCAAGGACAGAGAGGCATACGTACCACAATGAACATACGAAAACATGCATCTATCTACATTTACTACTCTAGCACTCCAAAAACATCTGAAATGAACACTACTGGCAGTAAATCACCAACCACTTTAATTCCTGTTCACAAAAATTACGATTACAGGGCAGATTATCCATTAATAAAGATTTATTTTTGCATGATACTATGTTATGACCTCAAAACACTTCCACCATAGTGTATGATTTATAAACTAATACATATTCACGTCTGTATCACGTAACATCTGTATTCGTATGGTTTTTCTGACTAAGTAAACTTGCTCTGTAGCGCACCCGGTACAACATTGCACTTATGATGTGAAGCGCTCGGGTACGAGTCCCATGAAACATGAGTCACGATAAAAGAGCACAAAGACTTGTAGAAGCACATTAGAATGGCATGGTAGATTCAGCAAATGCATTTTAATCTCACAATTGCTTTTGTTAACACTGTCGTTTAGGTTTAGTGTAGGTGCGTTCTTTCTTATTTTTTTTTAGATGCAATAGAGCTCTGACCTTTTAGCACCACTCACCGGACATTTAATTTCCAAACTGCCGCAGTACAGACTATCAACATTGCCAGATTCACATCCATCTGTTTTGGATAGAATTAAACATGCTTTTAGTGCCACTCGCTGAACATTTCATTTCATTTAGAAGGTGTTGCAAAACATCCAAAAAGCAACGCAATGTCATTTTTGCAGAAATGCCACTACAGGCACATTTTTCCAACGGGCCTGCTTTTGTAAGATTTCTCATTTGGTAGATTTTAATGAGACTGTTCTCAAATATGTTTGTTTAAATGTTGCAATTACAAGCAAAGTAATGGTGAATGGTGTTCACTCTTTTCCCTCAGTTTGGCCCAATAATGCCAGATTTCTCACTTCCATCTGCTGTCACGTTCACAGCCACGAGTCCACACTCATGCCGACCATCGACCCTGAGTCAGCGCACATATCTGCTACAGATGAGGTTATATCCATCTCAAACCAAACTTGTGTGCTATCAGCGCCCGAGCTGTTCACATCTACAAACCAGGAACTCAGACTCCCTGCCTCAAACCAGAAGCTTCCCTTTTCTGCAGCCTCTCTAGGGTTCTCAGTTATGCCAAGTTATGCATTCCTTGTCATAAGCTGTGTTTACACCTGGTATTAACATGTGTTTGTTCAGTCGGATCACAAGCAGACGAGGGAGACACATTCCCATTTGCACCCGGTGTTTTGATCCATCCTCTTTTGTCATATTCGACCACTTTCCTGATTTCTTTGAGGTAAGTGTCTATAGGCGGGTGTATGTATGGAGTTTTTCTGAACTTTCGATCTAATATTGCGAAATAAGCTTGTGCAATTCACATATGAATGCTAAAGGAGACAATGGAAAACGATACGGAGAGCAGCAGCTTATGTTTCTGCTCTGACAGCCACAAAACTATGCCAAACGCTGTGGGTTTGTGTCAGAATCAGGAAGAGAACATTGTGCTTTTTACATTTCTTTCCCCATCAAACCAAACTTACAATTTTAGATGGCAAAGTTTAAATTCCGTCTGGCTAGCGTGCTTTAATGACACGTCCTGTAATGTTTACGCATTAGGGCAGTAGGCGGAGAGGAGGCGGTCTCTAGTGGTTGTTCGAACACATTCAACAACATGAGCGTTACGAAAGCAATCTGGTCGAATGCATTTTCAACTACCTCTGGACGTGGACTATAATGGATAAGCTCAAAACAATTCAGACCCCATTTACATCTGTATTTAGGACTGTCCACTTGTGATGGGATCGACAAAAATGCATCTTAAAGGGGTCCTATTATGCTTTTCCAACTTTAGTTAGTGTGTAATGTTGCTGTTGTGTGTAAGAAAAAGGTCTGCTGGGTTGAAAGCTCGAAGTTCGCTCTAAAAGGAGATTTTCTCTTTAACTGAAAACATTTTTTAAGAACTACAACAAACGGCATGTTTGGACAACAGCGTGCTTCTTCCGGATTTTGTGACATCACAAAGTCCCTCATTTAAATAATTTGCACTAATTCGCGGATATGCAAAAAAGGAGACGAGGCCTGGTTGAGCTGCGCTACAGAAGACGAAGAACAGCAGCTGCTTTAGTAGCGTGTTGTCTCTATGTCAATATATATTTATATTTATATATAACCAATCAGAGCACATTCTGTGTTTCAGAAGTAGGGGTTTCATCGAAACAGTGAGTACGAGACAGTTTGGGAAGAGATGGTGCTGCAATAATGTAAAATATGTAAAAAATAATGTGCTTTTGGAACAATCAAGCGTAAAAACCTATTATTGTGCACCCCAAAAAACAAATCAAGACTCTGTAAAAGGGCATAACTGGCTAGGTGCACAAGATGGTATCAGTGAGCTTTGGCGAAGCGAGTGTGGGCATGCTTACTTCTGGTCTTTGCAACGTTTGCATAAAAAAAATATATATATATCCTTGCATTTTTGTCTATCTCTGTCTGGAAATTCATCAAGATACAATGCGGAGATTGCTTCATTCTTTCTGCTGCTCATTATGCGGTTCAGCATCAGTGGTTAGTCAAAATCTACAGGGATCTCTTCATTCAAACACAAACCACACAAATGTGCAATACTGTACATTTTCAGAGAGTTGATTTTGTTTTGACTGCTATCTATGAGATCATAAGGTGTGCGACTGTCAAACGAGACGCTCAGAGATTTCAACCTGCTATAGGTTTGCATTTATTAATAGATCTGCGTTTATATTGTTTTTATTAGTATTTATCTGTTTTGAGAAAATGAGTTTAAGAGCATCTGTTGCATAAATCATTATCTGGTGTCTATAAGCAGTGCATATATTTTTACGAACTGTTTGCATTAATGAACTAAAGTAAAACAAACCTTTTAGTTATATCTATAGCTATTTATTAATTTGATCATTTATAGACCGTGCTTTCATTTAAAAATATGTTTTTGTGCAAAGTGCAAACGTAACATAAAATATGTAGTGGAAATATTGATGGAAGAAATAGATGTATGTGCAGAATTGAGAAACGGAGATTAATTGTCTCACAAGGCAAATGCTTTTCAGTTCAAAAACGTCAATGCAATACAAACATTTTTGAGAAATAAGTAATTTGTACATTTACATAATTGGTAAGCGAAAAAGACATTGTGTAGCTATGTGTGCACAGCATGAGTTCAAGTCAACTTTCATTTCTTGAACAGTAGGGATTAGTGCATTTCCTTCATTCACCTCTGCCTGACCCAAACATCTGGATGGCTCACTTAACATTTTTATTTTGCATGTCAAGTCACGTCACTGCAATTGATACCCCAGCCCACATGCTTGTGTTTGCACTCACAGAATCAGTTTCTACAGCCAGCGTGGATCACTATCCAGCACCACCACAAGGTCACAATCCAAGTCCACCACAGTCCTGAATCCCAGGTCCTCCACAGCCACAAGTTCACAAACCTGTGGTCCAGGTCCACTTTAGTCTTCACGTTTGGGCAAACCCAGATCACAGCTGTCAGCATCCACCAGCACTGAGCCATTATTGAGTCTGAGTTGCCATGATTGAGTTGTTTAAAGTTTAGGATGTTATGCAATGCTTTGCCCACAAGAAATCCACCCCTACACTCTCAAATGTACCATTAAGGTACTAATATGTACATTTATGGTACTAATATGCATTCTTTAAGGGTAAATAAGGTACAAAAGTTTACCTTTTCCAAAGACACTGCCCCACTGACAGATTTTGTACCTTTTTCCTGAGAATGTAGGGAAGGGGCTCTGTAAATGTTTTGTTGATTTATGCGGTCATGCTGCGTACTTGTCTGTTTGTTGTAATATTTCTTATGTCTTAATTTTAAAGTTCTGTTTTTTGGTATTCAGTTCTGTATTCAGGTGTGTCTTGTTATTGGTTAACTACCCTCAATTAGTCCTTAGGTCTTGTTGATTAGTCTAGTCTTGTTATTGGACATGAATTCATCCAATCCAACTGCATACACACATGTACAGTCTGCATTTCTTTCATTCTTGAACATGAATGCACACAAAGAAATGCACATTTCCACATTTTCACGTCAAGGTCAGATGTTCAGAAAATCGGAATGACGAGAAATGTTTGCATTTGTATTGAATTGTCTGTCTTTTAAATGCTTGGCAAATATGACAGAGGACAACGCATGTAAGATCACTGGATTCTCAATTATGAGAAGCTAAATATCTCCATATGCTTTCATTTAATCTCATTGTGTTCATTTTATATTGGCTAGATTAACCTTGATCTGGTCTCTTAATTTGTGTAGTACATTAAAATAGTTTGAATGTAGAAACTGTGTGCGGTTCCCCAACTCTTTTTAGCATTTCTTTCAATATTTAGATATGTAAAGCTCTCACAAGCGGTTCTGACTATGAAGTATAATTTATTAAACTCGCCCCAGAACGAGTGTCTAGGACAAAGGCTTACATTTGTTAATGTTAGAAACCATTTTGCTAAGAATGCCAGAAGTGTCTAGAAAGTCTAGAGAAGTCTAGAAAAATCAAGTGTGTCTTTTAATACAGAACTTGTTGCCAACAGATGATTTTTGTAACTTATTTTCGGCTTTTACTAAATGTGTTTCCACAAAATGCAAAAGGGCAGGTAACTTCAATCAGGAGATAAAACAAGTAAGACAACACAACCATCAAACAGGTAAATTAATCTGAGATAATTGCATGCAATTTGTAATTGTATTATTCGCAACAGGCTTATGAAAGGATATGGCCACTCTATAACCCTCTTTGCATATTTTCTTATGATATTATTCTCAGCGAAGATAAAGAGAGACCTGTTGACGGTGAGACAGTTGTGTTTGGCTGGGATGGGGTTGTACAGAGCCATGGTCCGAGCCCGTTTAATCTCCCCGGCGGACTCGCTCTCTGCCTTCCCCTCAGCGCTCACCTCCTTAGGCATGTCTTCAGACTGAGCCATGTCTCAAGATCTCGAAAAATAATCAATCCCAGCTTTCATAGACGATCCCAGCTTTACTCCATTCTTCTAACGGCAAGCCAGCTTGAAGAATATCTCACGAGGTTTGCTCGGTCCTGCCTGTTGCGCTCCGTAAAGAAACTTTTTGTGATTAAAAAATAATGTTTTAAAAAATACAGTCCTGTTTATCAGAAGGCTGCATGTCTTTTTCGAAGCCTTGTATCCTTTTCTTGGAAGTGTTCTGCCATGTTTCTCTTGACAAAGATCATGAAATCCTTTTCAAACGTCCAAAAATGACACTTCTAAATCTTCTCAGGCTATTAAATGTGAAATTCTAGCAAAACCCAGCCTGCTTTTTCTCGATGCGCAGATGAATGGTGTAATGCGGTGCAGTTTGTGATACCTGTTACACTGGTACTGTGCTCTATAACAGTGAATGTGGTCTTTTACCATCACATTTTGCCTCATCTCTCGCACTCACCCGCCCCCATCTCTCTCTCTCTCTCTCTCTCGCTCTTTCTCTCGCTCTCTCTGCCCCAATGCTCCCCCTCCCACACACACACACACACACACACACACACACACACGCTACGGGAAATCAGGACATAGGAAAACTGGTTACCATGGAAATGTGTTTTACATTTTATAATGTGATTGTGAGAGTGGCTTATCATTTAGTTTGTCAGATGATGAGCTGAAACAGATTTGTAGCACAGTTAAGGCGTCTGTACTCAGTTAGTGCAAACCTCAACAGCGAATATATTTGTCTCTCTCATTTGTTCATCGGTGAGTTCTAATAATTCACAAACAAACTAAATTATCTAATAGATAAAAAGAGAAACACCTTGATATTTGAACAGATTTTGAGAGTATCTTTATAAAAGGTACAGTACCTTAAAGTTGAAGTGATGCTCTCACACCGGCATGTAATAAATATCTGATTTGGAAATGTGGAAAATGTATGTTTATTTCTGCTCATCTTACCCTGGAACAGCTGTAAGTGTCACAGTAGCTCCACAGTGATCACATGATTGAAACAGGCAAAAATGTAGGTTAAATTCAGGCATTTGGCAATATTAGCTTTTGCACAGCTTGTACTTTTCCAGTGTCTTACATACTCAAACTGTGACAGCCGTCCCGGAAAATCTAAGCGTGAATTTGTTTTAATGCCTTTCTCCCATTTTAGCACTGATTATTCTGACAGCGTTTATATTCAGTGCTGGTAGCAACTGAGTACATGTCATCTGGATTACATAATCAGATTCCCAAAATAGGTTACACTTTATTTTAAGGTTACAGTGTAATTATACATTTAAGTACTGAGTAATATTAATTAACTACATGTATGTACTATATGGTTAAGGTTATGATTTGGGATTGGCTTAGGGTTCCTTGCATGTAATTATGCATAATTAATTGTTATTATAATAGTGCGTACATGTAACGTGTAACAAGGACACATTAAAATAAAGTGTTACCCAAAATGAAGTACTTGTAATTAGATTAAATTACATTTTAATCAGATTACAGTTATCTTTTGTGGATTACATGACTACGGATTATTCACACAATGGCAGTAAATTATTTATAATTGATTGATTCTCCCTAATTTTTTAGTTTTTCTTGTCTTTCTAAAACAAATTGTGTCATATAAGTTAGCGTTGAATATTCACAATATAGTTTGGCCATGCATATGTCATGTAAAGTAATTTGTGATTCATGTACTGTATTTGGAGACAAAAGCACCTCTTAGGCAATCAGATCATGTATGAGACGATCCAGACGAATAATTATGAAAGTTACTAAACACTGCTGATATATAATTGACATAAATATTTAAAAACTGGAAGACTTTGACCATGGCATTTCTGTGTTCATGTTTATTCATGTTTGTTCATGTGATGCAGGGATTCCCAAATATTTACTTGAAGTCCCCCTGAGATTTATTTTTTTTCCTTTTGCATTATTATGATTTTGTTAATAATAAACCCACTTCTTTCATTTACCCCAGTGAAGTAATGTAATGTTTACTGTTTGCTGCATTTCATGTTGATAACAAGGAATGGAATATATATATGGAATATAACAAAAGTAGTCAGAATACGTTACCTAAAATGATTGATATAGATTACATCACTGACTACAATTTGTATCATGTAATTAATCAGTAACAGTAATTACACTGTAAAAAATAGTGTAATTTTAACTGTAAAATATTACAAATGCTACAAAAAAATGTTAATAGGTTAACAGTAAGTTCCTGTACCATATACAGAGGAAAACTGTAAAAGATCTAACCAGACATTTCATGCACTTTTACAGTAAAATGCTGTAAGTTGTACAGTTTTATAAGTAAAAAAGAACAAATCGTTTACAGTCAACCTAAAATATGTACTTGAAGTCCCACTGAGATTTAAAGTTAATCTTTCAACCATGTAACAACATATTTGCATGTTCTCGGCTCTCTGATATTGGTTAATGGTCACATTGCAGGTAAACAAATGAAGTATTTCAGATATAAAAAAATACTTTTCAAAAACTGTAATCTGACTGAATTCCCTGCATGACATTTCACATTCGAAGCTATTTGTTTAAATAATCATGTTTCTTACTAGTTTTTGTTATCAGTTCTGCACATTTGGGTTTTTGTACTGTTACATCTTCTGCTGTTTAATGCATGTTTATTGTATTACTTAAGTGTCACGTGTGTTTCAGTACCGTGATGGTGTTTTGTGTTTGCATGAATGACTCTGTGCACCTTCTGTAAAAATGCTTTAGCGTGTGGAAAAGCTGCTTATGATTCATTCTTCATTAATCTTCATGTAGCTTGCTCTTTTACCACCTGCATTATTATGGTGGTTGTCTGTATATGTTAAAGGTAGGAAAGAGATGTTAGCAGTAGTGTGCGTTGTTGAATTTACTGCTTTAAAATGAAATCTTCTCGTTTTGTAAATTACAGTTTTATACTGTAATTGTTTTAGGCTGTTCTGTAAATATGTTTACGTGCAACCTCATCTGCCAAATGTTGTTTTGTTTTGTTTTTACCGTGTACTGTAAGTAGTAGCAACTGTTTATATTTGTATTGCATTAGTGACAACCTGCAGAGTAAATTGTAATTTCAGAACTTCTGAACTATTTTTAAATTACAAATAAAACGCATGACACTTATTGTCTGGCTGCATGAAACCGCTATATATCTGCAGCATTTGCACTGATGTATTGGCAGATTTCTAAGTGTTTCAAACAGTAAAACAATGAAATCGTAGTCAGAACTGTGAACTTGAATTGCGATACAGACAACAGGTCTAAAGCTTAAGGTTTTTAATTTTAGTTTAGGTGATAAATGGTGAAAAAAGCTGAGAATGTGTCCAACTGAGCATTTTGCTCTCGATCATGTTCAGTTTGCTCACACATGATGTGGGCCTATGGTTTATAAGAGTAAGTTTCCTCTGAGTCATCACTGAAGACTTTCAAAAGACTTTAAGACTGACCTTGCTTTGGCAAGTAGTCCCAGAACATTTATCTCCTACACCACGTTTTCCAGAAGCTGTGTCACGCGTAGGCTATCCAATTATTTTCCATCGTTCCTATAGACACAAGCAGAAGAGAAAAACTAAACTGTGATGAAAAGGGCCTGTAATAATGGCTATGTTCACAAAGACAGATAAAATTCACAATTAAATGTTTGCCCAACACATTTTGGGATTCTGGAGAGTGTTGCAACACACGGTTAGTTAGAAATTCCTATTATATTCTAATATATTTTTACTATTTAAAATAACTGCTTTCTATTTGAATATATTTTAAAATGTAATTTATTTCTGTGATTTCAAAGCTGAATTATTGTTGAAAACAGCTGAGTAGAATGTTTTCAGGTTTCTTTGATGAACAGAAAGTTCAGAAAAACAGCATTTATCTGAAATAGAAATCTTTTGTAACATTATAAATGTCTTTATCATCACTTTTGATCCATTTAAAACATCATTCCTATAATGTTACAAAAGCTTTTTATTTCAGATAAATGCTGATTTTTGGATCTTTCTATTCATCAAAGAATCCTGAAACAAAATGTACTCAACTGTTTTAAATATTAATATTAATAATAATAATAATAAATGTTTTTTGAGCAGCAGATCAGCATATTAGAATGATTTCTGAAGATCATGTGACACTGAAGACTGGAGGAATGATGCTGAAAATACAGCTGCGCATCACAGAAATACATTACAGTTTAACATATATTAAAATAGGACGCAGTTATTTTAAATAGTAAAAATATTTCAGAATATTACTGAGTTTGCTGTATTTGGGATCAAATAAATGCAGGCTTGATGAGCAGAAGAGACTTCTTTATAAACATTAAAAATATTACTGTTCAAAAAGTTTTGACTGGTAGTGTATGTCTATGCAAAAATATAAGTGGTTCACATTATGTAATGCATTATAATGACATAACTGATATCATCTGAATCAGCAGATTCTATTGTGCTCTTGTTATTCTACTCGACCTACAATCATTGCAACAACTCATCAAAATGAGACTGTATTGTGACGCAGGTGTGAAAGTGACTAACATGCACATGCATGCACACACACACATACGCACGCACACACGCACACACACACACACATGCATGCAAACACACACACACGCACACACACACACACATGCATGCAAACACACACACACACACGCATGTACATTATATACTAATGTCTAGTATAATTACAAAACAAAGCTGGACAATTAGCATGTTGTTAAACAACAGTACAATCCATTGAACACACTGAACTCCAGTCCCTTTACAGCCAGTTTCATTAGTCTAAAATATATATATATATATGTGACATACTGTACAACATATGTCAAACATACATTGTCTGACTTAAAGGGATAGTTATAGGGACCAAAAATGAAAATTCTGTCTTCATGTTTTGACCCTCGTGTTGTTCCAAACCTGTGAGAGTTTATTTCTGCTGTTGAACAAAGAAAGAAGATATTTTTACTGATATTTTTATTTTAACAGTTGCTGGTAGCCATTGACTTCCATGGTATTTTCCCCTACTGTGGCAACCAGCAACTGCTACCATCATTCTTGAAAATATGATCAAAACTGATGTTTTGTAATTTTCGATGTAATCTTTATTCTGTCTTCCATAAAACTAGCTGAAAACTAAACCAACTAGAAAGAAAAAAAAAACATGTGATTGTCAACAGTTCCCGCTATTACTGCTGGACTGAAGATACTTTTTCATGGCATGCATAGGGGAAGAAAAATATATACATATAAGGATAAACAGTCCAAAAACTGTGATCCAAAAACACAGATGGGACAAACATAAATCAAACCACAGTCTGGTATCAGACCTAGACATCCTCAGAACAAACTGTATTTTAGACAGATTTTTACTTAGACAGATTTAACCAAGTATGACCAGTATAGTTTACCATGGAAACTGATTATTAACTGATAACTGAATGAACCGGGAACATGAGGACATCTGTTGGTCGCAGGGGAAACTGTGACTTGTGAGTGACATTGATTTACTTTGGTTTTATTTTAGCAAACAATATGTTGACTGGCCTTTAGTACAACAAGTTCAACAATCTACTCCGTTAACAGTAAAACACTACGCTAGTGCACAAGTGCATGTTGGTGAAGCTGACTTTAGAGTGACAACCTTCAAAGAAAGCATGAGATGATGAAGTTTGCCGGAGCTCCTCTACAGAACATCAGCCGCACATTCCCTGCACAGCTGGATCCTCACAGCACAATAGCGGTTGCAATGTTAGATATACTGCAGCTCATCACAACATAGATGGCAGATCTGTCTGCATTTTCATTAACTTGTTTATTTATGATTTGCATAAATATTTGAACGGAAATAGTAACCTGCTGACACATGAAACATAAGGTTTAGTTTTACATTAGATTCTTTTATGAGCATCAGCTGTGTAAAACGTTTTAAAAGTCATTAGAAAAAAAATCACAAAGTTAAAAAAAGCTTTGAACGCTGTTTTACAATGAAGTTTCTTTCAGAGCGCTCATGTAAAACTCCAAAGATCTGTATTATTTTAAGATATGTACCGATTTTTTCTTTTCTTTTCGTTGGAACAGAACTGCTCGGGAGTTTAGCTGAAATGTGACGGCAATAAAGCTGGAGCATGCATTTTTTCTGTGCTACTACTGTCACCTAGCAGAACTATAATAAGGTATAAAAGCTCCAACATATTAGGAAAACTTTTATCTTGAAATGTAGCTTACCTGTCGAGAAGAAACTCCACACCAGTTAAACACCCTCTGGCTCAGCCTGCTGTGGAAGCCACGCCCCCAAACTCTCGCTATTGGCTGCGCAGAGGTATGCAAATACGTATGCCAAAAAAAGTATTTATAAGCCTATGTATTATTCTACCATTATATTTTTGGCTGATTTATTGTAAGCTACATTTTTTAAATATATATTTTTAAAAAAGCATTTAAAGAATATATATTTTGCTCTCCATAAATTGAAATTCATGAAAATACATTAATCGCAGTTGAAGAAAAAAATATATATTTATTTGTTGTGAACATATAACACATTTGAATAAAAATAAATAATGAATAAAACCTTATAGGCTACTGTGAGACTGGAAATGTATTTTCTTGCCCCTGAAATACATTTTAAAATATATTTTGGTTTGAAGATTGAAAATAAATGTATTTTTCAATTTCAAAAATATATATCATCGAGCTTTGCGGTTTACAACATATATTCAGCAAAACATTTTAAATATATTTTAGTCAAAAAAATAAAAAAGCCAAACACAAAATACGTTTTTATTACAAACATCTTGTGAAGTTCTTCTTTCTCTAATTTAAGACTTCCATAACTGATATTTAAGACTTTTTAATGCTATTTAACATGTCCTTTTTAATCACCCGTGGGTTCCCTGGTTCTTATACATGTAGCCTATAAACCAGCTATTACCTAAATTCATCTGAAAGCCAAGGAATATCTGAATAATTGTATGAATATGGTGAGAATGGTGAATGGAGTAGATCAAAACACTGATGCTTTTTTTGTATGAAATTGCAGGTTAGGTTTGGTAATTACAGTCTGTTGCATTGGCATGCCCAATCACACCCATGTACACTAATATCGCACAGTAATTTCAAGATACTTAGTACAACATTTATCTGAATCACACACACAAAGGATGTACAGTCAGGTTAGAAGAACGCGGTAACATACACAATGAGGCATGGCCACTTGAATACACTTGTAAATACATAGTCTTTGACTCTTTTGTATTGCATTTGGACAATCATGTCTGTATAGGCAAACACACACACACACACACACACACACACACATTCACACAAACACACACACACACACACACAGACACACGCATGTGTGTCTGTGTGTGTGTGTGTGTGTGTCTGTGTGTATATATATTTAATTTTAAATTGTAACCCTAACTCTAAATGGTGCATATACTTATCTTGAAGGTATTATATATAGCACCTAAAGGATACATATTTGTACCTTTCGAATAGGCACCGCCCCACTGACAGCTTTCGTAACTTTATTATGTCTGAGAATGTATTGCATTTCCAGAGTCCTGTCTGTATCCATATCCTTCCCGTCACACACACACACATTTAGTTTTCATGACGTGCCCATAAAGAGACGAGAAGAGCTGTGAAGTCTGTAACTGGAGGGCATGTTTTCTAACGTGTGGTGACTTCTCTAGACTGGGTGTGGAAGCTGAGAAAACAAAAACGTGAATCATTCTGATCAATGTGTGACGGTGTCTTAAACACTCACTGTTTGTCATAGTTACTAACAATGATATGTTAGAACAGCTGACGAATGAAAGAAATAGCAACATAATAGCAAACATTAGAGCTTCTTGGGGAGATGAGAGAATATATTAATAATAAATAAGGCAACACTTTAGTTTGAGGACCGACTAGTTGCTTATTTGCATTCATATTACTAGTATATTGGCTGTTTATTAGTACTTATAAAGCACATATTAATGCCTTATTCTGCATATTTTAGATCCATTAACCCTAACCTATACCTAAACTTAACAACTACCTTACTAACTATTAATAAGCAGCAAATCAGGAGATTACTGAGGGAGAAGTCATAGTTTATAGTGAATATGTGTTTCCTAGTATTACCAATCATTTAATATAATAACAAAATGTGATACAATAAATCCAGCAACCTCAGTTAATGCATTAGGCACACTTAACTAAAAAAAATAGCATCTTAATTTATTGTATTAAAATAAGTAAATTCTGTAAAAATAAATAAATTGGTAACACTTTAGTATAGGGACCGATTCACACTATTAACTAGTTGCTTATTAGCATGCCTATTATTTACATATTGGCTGTTTATCAGTACTTATAAATCACATATTAATGTCTTATTCTGCATGACAACTAATCCTACCAAATACTTAATCTTAACAACTACCTTACTAACTATTATCAAGCAGCAAATTAGGAGTTTATTGGGGCAAAAGTCTTAGTTAATGGTTTGTTAATACCGAGAATTGCACCTTAAAATAAAGTGTGGCCAAATAGGTTATAAAGGATTGAACAATATTACTACCTACTAACTATTAGTAAGCAGCATTAAAAGTTTACTGAGGCAAAAGTCATACTTAATTGTTGATTAATAGTGAGAATTGGTCCCTAAACTAAAGTGTGGCCAACAAATAATGAACACAGCAATGTTCACACTTTTGTTAGAGGAGCAATTCTCACTATTAACTAAGTATTAAGTATGACTTTAGGGTTAGGGTTAGGGTTTAAAAACTTAGTTTTTAAGTTTAGGTACTGTATGATTAAATGATCTAAAATATTGTCATGCAGAATAAGGCATTAATATGTGCTTTATAAGTACAAATAAACAGCCAATATACTAGTAATATGCATGCTAATAAGCAAAGTGAGAATTGTTCCCTAAACTAAAGTGTTCAAATCAGCTACTGATAAAGTGCTTGGGTCTCTCTCGAGTGAATGTGTGTGTTTTTCACTACACTACAGTGCAGCACATGCCTAACCTCTTTGCATAGCTAAGCGTGACTCAGTTTCCTGGTTCATCTGAGGTCTGGGGCGTTTTCTCCCTCTTTAAGAAGAGCGTACCTGAGCGCAACACGAGTTATTTCACACGGGAATGTCAGGATCAGCGGCGTGGCGGAGTGCAGCACTGAGGGCCCTTGCGTTCGGGGCCCTGCTTGTGCTGGTTTGTGGGGGACCCAGACCCGGACACAGGAGTGTGCAGCATCAGAGAGAACAGGCAGAGTGGACTCAGAGAGTTCAGTATCCAGCGGTCAACGATGCACAGCGCATCCAGATCCCTTCAGTGGACGATGCACAGGTAACGAGAAATATTCTATGCATTTGTGTGAATGAAAATGGGTTCATATTGAAATGTGATGATGGATGAATACAGTTTTTGCATATAATTTCATTCAGCTCACATAATTCTATATTGTATAAAGAGGTGTGAAGTACTTGCACTGAAACAAAAAATGTGCTGTAGAATCAGTTTTCACTCAGAAATTGCTTGTAATTTCACAATTAATTCCAAAAATGGCATTGAATTAAATGTGTAATTTTGAAGTAGTTATGAAATGGTATTTCCTTGTAAAATGTACTCCAATATATATATTTTTTGTTTTATTTACAATTCTGAAATCACTTTTTATAGTGAATACTCTTATTTTGTACAAAGTGTAGATTGTGATTAACACTTAATTCTTACTCTTTTATTTAGACCGCTAGAGTACCAGAGTCATGACTTAAAATATATGCCGTTTTTTTTTTGTCAATCAAATATGTTGATATGTAGATGAACTTGTGTAGCCAGTGCATTAATTCCAGTGTAAATGGTATGGTCATGAAGAGATATTACATTGATCACTAAAGCTATAATTATTGATTGCTGAATGCAACTAAAGTGTACACTCTATGAACAACTCAATTCCAACATACAAGTTCAGTTAAATGGTTTCAGGACAGATTTGAGATTCAAATCTAATATGTGGTGATAGCCTGGCATTGAGAAAATAATGTTTTTTTTTTTGATGAACTATTCTTTTGGGTATATATATATATATATATATATTTTCTTTGTCTGAGTGCTTTTACTTTTGACAAAGTTCTTTCAATTTATCAGTATATTTCACCTCTGACAATCTGTTATACATAAAACATTAACTAAAATAAAAATGAAAAATAAATAAAAATAAAACTGATTTAAAATAATAAAAACCATAATAGCATCTCAATAATACTCAAAAAAGTTAAGTATTTCATATGTTTTGTGTTTAGTTTTTCTCTCTCTCACTTTTGTTTTGTGCATTGTTTTACCAGTAATGAAAAGTTTTTTTGATTAATGACTTTATTGATTTATTGAAACACTCCCTGTTGTCTGTCATCAGAGATGCTCTGCTGGTTTCTATCTGGACAGAAGCGGTCTGTTTGCTCGTTGTGCTCGCTGCTCCTGTAACAGCTTCTCTAACGAGTGCGAGGAAAACACCGGCCGATGTCTGGTAATAATGCGCTCTGTCTTTAGTATCGCACCGTGGATTTGTTGCTTGTGCACACATTTATTTTTCTGTTTAATTGAGTAACACACATGCTCTGTTGAACAGAACTGCGGTGATAATAGAGCAGGGGATCACTGTGAGCGCTGTAGAGATGGATTTTACTCAGATGCAGCACAGAGGAGATGCAGCGCGTGCCCATGTCCTCTCAGCAACAATGCCAACAAGTAAGACTCACATCTGTGACAGAAAAAGCACTGACAGTTTTGAGGCGAGAGACTGCTGGTATATTGATATTTTGGGCATTTTGGCTTTTCTTAAAGTGTTTACAGACCAGTGGACAGAAAACCCCCAAAATACACTTTTGTGTTTCTTTTATTGCACTTTATCTGTTCACATCTGTGGATTTCAATTACAGCCACCAAAATATTGTGCAGCACAACTGTTTTCAACATTGATAATAATCAGAAATGTTTCTCGGGAATGTCAGGATCAGCGGCGTGGCGGAGTGCAGCACTGAGGGCCCTTGCGTTCGGGGCCCTGCTTGTGCTGGTTTGTGGGGGACCCAGACCCGGACACAGGAGTGTGCAGCATCAGAGAGAACAGGCAGAGTGGACTCAGAGAGTTCAGTATCCAGCGGTCAACGATGCACAGCGCATCCAGATCCCTTCAGTGGACGATGCACAGGTAACGAGAAATATTCTATGCATTTGTGTGAATGAAAATGGGTTCATATTGAAATGTGATGATGGATGAATACAGTTTTTGCATATAATTTCATTCAGCTCACATAATTCTATATTGTATAAAGAGGTGTGAAGTACTTGCACTGAAACAAAAAATGTGCTGTAGAATCAGTTTTCACTCAGAAATTGCTTGTAATTTCACAATTAATTCCAAAAATGGCATTGAATTAAATGTGTAATTTTGAAGTAGTTATGAAATGGTATTTCCTTGTAAAATGTACTCCAATATATATATTTTTTGTTTTATTTACAATTCTGAAATCACTTTTTATAGTGAATACTCTTATTTTGTACAAAGTGTAGATTGTGATTAACACTTAATTCTTACTCTTTTATTTAGACCGCTAGAGTACCAGAGTCATGACTTAAAATATATGCCGTTTTTTTTTTGTCAATCAAATATGTTGATATGTAGATGAACTTGTGTAGCCAGTGCATTAATTCCAGTGTAAATGGTATGGTCATGAAGAGATATTACATTGATCACTAAAGCTATAATTATTGATTGCTGAATGCAACTAAAGTGTACACTCTATGAACAACTCAATTCCAACATACAAGTTCAGTTAAATGGTTTCAGGACAGATTTGAGATTCAAATCTAATATGTGGTGATAGCCTGGCATTGAGAAAATAATGTTTTTTTTTTTGATGAACTATTCTTTTGGGTATATATATATATATATATATTCTTTGTCTGAGTGCTTTTACTTTTGACAAAGTTCTTTCAATTTATCAGTATATTTCACCTCTGACAATCTGTTATACATAAAACATTAACTAAAATAAAAATGAAAAATAAATAAAAATAAAACTGATTTAAAATAATAAAAACCATAATAGCATCTCAATAATACTCAAAAAAGTTAAGTATTTCATATGTTTTGTGTTTAGTTTTTCTCTCTCTCACTTTTGTTTTGTGCATTGTTTTACCAGTAATGAAAAGTTTTTTTGATTAATGACTTTATTGATTTATTGAAACACTCCCTGTTGTCTGTCATCAGAGATGCTCTGCTGGTTTCTATCTGGACAGAAGCGGTCTGTTTGCTCGTTGTGCTCGCTGCTCCTGTAACAGCTTCTCTAACGAGTGCGAGGAAAACACCGGCCGATGTCTGGTAATAATGCGCTCTGTCTTTAGTATCGCACCGTGGATTTGTTGCTTGTGCACACATTTATTTTTCTGTTTAATTGAGTAACACACATGCTCTGTTGAACAGAACTGCGGTGATAATAGAGCAGGGGATCACTGTGAGCGCTGTAGAGATGGATTTTACTCAGATGCAGCACAGAGGAGATGCAGCGCGTGCCCATGTCCTCTCAGCAACAATGCCAACAAGTAAGACTCACATCTGTGACAGAAAAAGCACTGACAGTTTTGAGGCGAGAGACTGCTGGTATATTGATATTTTGGGCATTTTGGCTTTTCTTAAAGTGTTTTTACAGACCAGTGGACAGAAAACCCCCAAAATACACTTTTGTGTTTCTTTTATTGCACTTTATCTGTTCACATCTGTGGATTTCAATTACAGCCACTAAAATATTGTGCAGCACAACTGTTTTCAACATTGATAATAATCAGAAATGTTTCTCGAGCAGCAGATCAGCATATTATACTGATTTCTGAAGATCATGTGACACTGAAGACTGGAGGAATGATGCTGAAAATACAGCTGCGCATCACAGACATACATTACAGTTTAATATATTGAAAACACTTATAATATTTCACAATTTTTACTGTATTTTTGATCTAATAATGTAGCCTTGTTGAGCAGAAGAGACATACTTAAGGGTTTTACAAAGGGTTATTTTTCATA
The DNA here is from genome assembly GCF_001515645.1 of Sinocyclocheilus grahami. Taxonomy (NCBI): domain Eukaryota; kingdom Metazoa; phylum Chordata; class Actinopteri; order Cypriniformes; family Cyprinidae; genus Sinocyclocheilus; species Sinocyclocheilus grahami. The sequence goes on from NW_015506023.1 coordinate 617,201, forward strand.
TATCATTCACTTGATTTTATTTAAAATTGTATTCCTAAAATTTTTTTATTTTTTTTGCCTATTGACAGTATTTTCTGATTTATGGAGTGATAAAAAGATAAATCCAAAATTCCCTCGGTCCAATACCCCCTATGATAATGCCTCATTTGCATATTCAAACATAACGTTTCAGAAAATTTGTAATACAAAAACCAAACAAAAATTAGCAATTGTACAGTAACGAACATTTGGTTGAACATTTGGGAATGTGCATATTTACCATTTGCCATGAAAATAATGTTCTAATGTAAAAAGGATAGATATATAGATAGATGTTGCAATGGAGGGTTGAAATAATCTTGTCTCTGAATAGCTTCATTCCCAATATGTCTTGTGTCTTTCATAGTGTGCAGGAATTCTCTGGAGCTCCAAGACACAAATACAGAAGAGCAGTGTGAAGGTAGAGGATTTTCACACAAACCACAGGGTTCCACTGTTTGTTTTCAGTATCTGCTTTTGTTGTCTTGTCCTGTGCTATTTTGTAACGGTGTGCGTGATTTTTTTTTTCAGAGTGTGATAACTGTGCACAGACATTACTGAATGATCTGGAAAAGCTTGATATTGAGCTGAGGAGAATTAAAGATCAACTGGATTTGGACTCTCTCAGACCTTCATCAAAAGCACATCTGAGGAAGCTTGAAGAAGCCATTACTGCCACAACGGTATTCCTTCATCTCCTTCTGTAGTTTCCCTGATTTATCCTTTCTTATTCCTCAATATTCTGTCCTGAGAAAGATTTTATTTTTTTTTCCACCGAGGGTGAATTCTATATAATGCTGTAATTTGTAAGTTATACAATGGAAAGTCAAAAGTTATAACTGCACATAGAACAACTGTGATCATGTTAGGGTCTATCAAACACACACACACATGCACGCACACACACACACGCATGCACACACGCACACACACACACACAGTTCTGTTATTAAGGGCTGTTGCATGAAATCAGTGGGTGGTTCGAAATAACATAGCGTTTATCATTTACCTTAGAATCCACATCAGCTCACTCATCAGCATAATGCACAGTTAGATTAATGCATTAAATGCATCCAATGCATTGAATGGAGTCTGGAACATTCTGTGGGCAATTTGGTGATTCAGCGAAATTTACAGACATGACTGAACATTCACAGCACTTGAAAGGTTGTTTCAACCACTAAGCCTATAAAAAAAAAAAAGAAGAAAAAAAATCCTAATTTTATAAGCAGGTCTAGTCAGCAAAGGTTTCCATTACTTTAATAAAATAAATGCATGCATGTCTAACATATTTGCATTTCATAAACGTGATCCATTTGACAAACCTTATTCCTATTTTGTATTTTTTTAAGAGCAAAGACTTGCATTTAGTCTCTTTTGAATGTTTTTTCCATGTGCTTTCACTGCAAACAGCCTGTAAACCCCCTTATTCTCCTGCAGGTCTGTCTTTTAAACAATGGAGAGATTGACAACACCTTACAAAATCACATACAACTGTTCCCAAACTCAATAAGCATTAACAGAGCAGATGTCTGTTTGATATTTTCATAACGCAATGTCAATAACGACCCAGACTATACTCTGCGATCCAGTTTTTGTTAATGCTGAAATCCATGTTTTGCAGAACATGCATGAATAATGAACAACACATCTCATTTAGCTCTTAATACTCATGGTGTTTTTTTCTTTCAGAACCTGGTGAACACATTCAGCTCTACCGTCGACAATCAGGTGCCTAAAATTAACCAGCTGGAACAAGATGTTTCTAATCTGGGCGAAGATATGGACAGTCTAAAAGAACAGGTACTTGAAGATATGTTTTCTGATACAAAAACATGCAGATTTCATGCAGAATGCTTGTTATAAGCAAGTGAGAAATCCCGTGCATCAAAAGTCTCTTTTGAATGTTTTTTCCATGTGCTTTCACTGCAAACAGCCTGTAAACCCCCTTATTCTCCTGCAGGTCTGTCTTTTAAACAATGGAGAGATTGACAACACCTTACAAAACCACATACAACTGTTCCCAAACTCAATAAGCATCAACAGAGCAGATGTCTGTTTGATATTTTCATAACGCAATGTCAATAACGACCCAGACTATACTCTGCGATCCAGTTTTTGTTAATGCTGAAATCCATGTTTTGCAGAACATGCATGAATAATGAACAACAAATCTCATTTAGCTCTTAATACTCATGGTGTTTTTTTCTTTCAGAACCTGGTGAACACATTCAGCTCTACCGTCGACAATCAGGTGCCTAAAATTAACCAGCTGGAACAAGATGTTTCTAATCTGGGCGAAGATATGGACAGTCTAAAAGAACAGGTACTTGAAGATATGTTTTCTGATACAAAAACATGCAGATCTCATGCAGAATGCTTGTTATAAGCAAGTGAGAAATCCCGTGCATCAAAAAATATATTCTTTAAAATATATTTCATAATATACAAAAAAGGGCCAACAACTATATGTGTTAAAATACATCTAAAAATATATTTATGTAAATATATTTGCTTATATATTTTTTTGCCATTTTTGAAAATGCATTTTTTTTTTTATATATATATTTTTTAAAGCTTTATTTTTATAATTTTTTTTGCTCTCCATGTATTTCAGTCCAAGAAAATATAATCACATTTCACATTTGAAGAAAAATCATCAAGGTTTTTTTTTTCTTTGGTTATATGTTGAAGCTAAATATATTTCCATTCATGCAGAATGCTTGTTATAAGCAAGTGAGAAATCCCGTGCATCAAAAAATATATTCTTTAAAATATATTTCATAATATACAAAAAAGGGCCAACAACTATATGTGTTAAAATACATCTAAAAATATATTTATGTAAATATATTTGCTTATATATTTTTTTTGCCATTTTTGAAAATGCATTTTTTTTTTTTTTATATATTTTTTAAAGCTTTATTTTTATAATTTTTTTTGCTCTCCATGTATTTCAGTCCAAGAAAATATAATCACATTTCACATTTGAAGAAAAATCATCAAGGTTTTTTTTTTCTTTGGTTATATGTTGAAGCTAAATATATTTCCAATTTCAAAATATATTTAATTGAGCTTCACAGTTTACAACATATTTTTAGCATATATTAAAAATATATATTTTGGACAGAAATAAATATATATTGTTTTATTGTCGTATGGGATGTTTGCTGCTTGCTGGGCTGTTCAGATCTGAGATCTCTCTATTTTCATTACACTTGCTGGAGATCAAATATTTTATCAAGCCGTTGTATGTCCAGGTCTGGAAGCAAACCGAGGATTCGCAGAAAGCACTTTCTAACGCTGAAAACAGCCACGAACGAGCAAAAGATCTGGACACCGAGACACAGAACCTCCTCAGAAAAATACAAGGTAAAACACAAACAGATTTGGGGTTTATATTAATAATAATGCATTACCTGTAATTCTGTGCAATGAATGAGGACAGACTTGTTTTGTAGAGCTGCTCATTTATTTGTATAGCAATAAGCCTTCTCATAAAAGAAGGTATAAAACAATCACTGGGGCGGCACCCTTTCAAAAGCTACTGATATGTACATTTAAGGAACTCATTTGTACCGTTTAGGGGTAAGTAAGGTACACAGATGTCATGGGTTTGTCAAACTGGGTTAGCAGTGCTGCTTTTGTATGCTGTGTTGGTAAATGGCCGCAGGTGTGGTGTTTTCTCACTGTTGAGGATCAGGATGACTGAATAGCAGGCCTGTCCTGACAGATCCTGTGTGCTGTGAACAATGCCATAATACACAGACCCGAGCTGAATGAATGTCTCCAGCCACTGTTCCCAAAGGCTATGATTTATTTTATCCCTCATAACGCATTCGGTTCATTTTGACCTTGAAGAGATACAAAAAAAAATAAAAAATAAATAAATAAAAATACTACACATTTTGTGTTCAGGTCATTTTCGCCCAGTATGTATGGAGCACCATTAGTGTCAAAAACACTTTTTGTAATGTAAGTTATGTTAATGTATAAAAATTTTTTGTAATATATATTGAACCTTTTCCCCATATCTCACACACTTTTGGGACTGAATTTTATTGATGAACATGATTATGTATACCTTCTGATGAACCATTGCGGCATGAAAAATATCACTTTTAAGGTTTATGCAAGTAAAATAATTTAATAAAATGAAATCTATTTTGTTTGACATGTGTAGTAATATTTGTTGTTTTGTTAGAAATAAATATGTAGGTTTCATACATTTGGATTGTTTTTTAGCAATCACGAGTTCATAAATTCAAAGGAATTTAATCAACTTAAATGTATAATTCATTATGGTTTTATGTGTAATTTGAAAGTTCTCTTTTTTTTGTATATATACTTAAAAAGATGTAAACGCAGTAATAACATGATAATAACACAGTAACGTTCAAAATTCATAACATTCACTCATTAATAAGCAACTTCTCATTAACTTCTCAACAACTTCTCATTAATGAATGAATGTGAAAGATGTGAAAACATTTCAAAGTTCTGAATGATACTATGTTATTACCATGATGCTACTGCATTTACCCCTTTTTTAGTTGTAATAATGATTAAGGAATGAAATATGCACTGTATGTATGATATTTGTACTGTATTTGTTCTTCAGAGCTCCTGAAGCAGCTGATGGACACAAACAGCAGTGGATCAGCTTTGCCCAACGCAGATTTAGCCAAACTCCTGGAACAGTCTGAGAACATGGTGAAGGAGATGGAAAAACGACACTTCACTACACAGAAAGATGCAGCCAGGAAAGAGCAAGCTGAAGCAAACAAATGTACAGTTACTGTCGATTTAGCTTGTGCATGTCTAAGCTATCACCTAATCATTACTGAGAGTTGCAGTATTAATGTTTGGCCATTTCACATTTATGTTTTCATTGTAGTTTTAGAGAATGTCAAAAACATCTTAAAGCAGTGCGATGAGAATGAAGCGGCGTCGAAGCGTGCTGACGATCTACTGAGCAGCTATGAGGCCAAACTGAAAGAGTTAGAGGATCTGCTCAAACAGGCTGATAATACGGTGAAGAAAGCCATCAATCAGAACGACATCAACACTGAAGGCCTTAAAGACATTCTGGTAAGAATCTAGAACGGTACAATCCTCAGAGCACAAAAACACATGCTAGCAATAGAGAATGTACATTAGGTTGTTGTTTGTTTTGTTTTTTTCAGAAACGAGTGAAAGATCTGGAGCGTGAGAGAGACCTTGTCCAGGATCAGATTGTTCTTGCGGTGAAACAGCTGAAAGACACTGAGGACGTCCTGAATATGTTCAGTGACAGCAAAATGGTAAACCTTCAGAAACACAGAGACAGTATAAGAAACATGACACAAATATTCCCAGGTCAAAGAGAAAAATAAGAAACAATATTTAGCATATATGAAGGCAGATTATGTATGTATGTGTGTATGCATTTCCTACATAATCCCACGGTAACAAATATTAATTGACCTAAAACACTTTTCATTTACTTATTAATTATTATAATTATATAGCTATATATTTATATAAAAATGTATATATAATTCTAAATATCAGTGTTGTTTAAGTATAATTGATATCATTTTTAATTAGATTTTACATTTATATTTTCTATGCTTTCATGTTCATTTTAGTTAAAGTGTTAGTAAGTTTGTGTTTTTGTCATTTTTATTAACTTTTGTTGTTTTTATGTCTATTTAGTTTTTATTTCAGTTTTAGTTTTACGAGATGAAAACGAGTAACCTGCCTTGGTAGGGCTGTACAGAATGTGAGTGGGCGCTCTGGTGTGCAAACCGCTCTCTCTGGGATAGAGGCGTACAAAAACATCACCGACGCTGTCAACGCTGCAGAGGAGGCGGCGAAGAAGGCCAAAGATGCGGCAGGCAAAGCACTCAATGTAGGAGACATCACCAAACACGCATGAATGTCAAAGTTAGGATACATACAGCGGCCCTGGAAAATGAATGGCATTGCATTGGATAACAAAATCAAACCATATAGCATTTATTTTCAAGATATATAGCACAAGCACACTTTCCAAGCCAACACTTCACAAAAATACGTTTAAAATGATAAAACAAAAGATACAGTGTACTCCAATTATTTATTTATTTTTCAGATTATATAGTTCTGAAAAAAAAAAAATTAATTAGTGGCGAAATTTCACTGAAAGCTAATTTTTTGAAATATCAAGCTCATATTTGAAACACAACTTGTTTTGATTTTCATGCAGTTTTAACTTAACTCGATTAACTTAAATGTCTATAACTTTTTTTAATACTTCAGCAATAATGTGCCCAGTGTCTTCTTTAAAAAGAGACCAAACTTAAGTCTGTGCTCCAAAGCATTCAATATTTAATTTGGATTTTTTTTGGAAATTTAATTTGAATTTGAAAATTTCATTTTCAGGTCTATGCTTAAAAAGTGAATGACGGGAATTAAATGGATCACAACTACTGTATAAATATAATTTAGTACAATAAAATCCCCTAAAAATATAAAGTATTAAATTAAAAAACTAAATAAATTTGGTTAAGTGTGACTTTGAGTTTTTAAGCACTTTTTTGGGGGTCAATGTATGTTACCAAACATACATGTGTTGATTTTTTATTATTATAATTTTTTTTTTTTTCAGGACGTCAGTGAAGGGAACTTAATCAACAGGGCAACAAATCTGAAAAGCAATGGCAATAACCTACTTAAAGTTGCCAAAAATGCAGCTAAAGATCTCAAAGGTTTGTATGAATTTAAAATTACAACTCTAGATTAAAACTATAATCAATCATTTGTTATTTAAACACTGTTATTCTGTCTTCATCAGGAGCAACTAAAGACCTCAGTAATCAGAAGGAACGCCTGCAAGCTGCTGAAGAGAAGAAGAAAGCTCTAGAAAAGGAGTTGCTCTCTGTCCAGGAGGGTTTGAAGGGCATTCAGAGAGGTGAGAAAAGAGCACTGCTTGACATTTGACTCTGAGGACAAAACAAGCCCATTCCATACAGTCAGTCTCATATAGCTCAGTTCATTCTGTATGACATCCATTTGGAGGATTGTTTCTTAAGCAGCTTCCTTGCCTAGACTCTTAAAAATAAAGGTGCTTCACGATGCCATAGAAGAACCTTTTTTGTCTAAATGGTTCCATAAAGAACCTTTAACATCTGAAGAACCTTTCTGTTTCACAAAAGCTTCTTTGGGGCGAAAGAAGGTTCTTCAGATTACAAAAAGGTAAGAAAGAGATGGTTCTTTAAAGAACCTTTTACTGAATGGTTCTTTGTGGAACCAAAAATGGTTCTTCTATGGCATCGCTTGAAGAACCTTTTGAAGCACCTTTATTTTTAAGAGCGTAGACTAGCTTAAAGAGACAGTTCACCCAAAAATGAAAATTCTGTCGTCTTTTACTCACCCTCAGGTCATTCCAAACCTGTATGTGTTTCTCTCTTCTGTTGAGCACAAAAGAAGATATTTAAAATTTTACGGCAGCCATTGACTTCCATAGTATTTTTTTATTTCCATACTATAGAAGTAAATGGCTACCGTCAGCTGTTTGATTACACACATTCTTCAAAAATATCGTCTTCTGCATTCAGCAGAAGAAAGAAACTCGTACAGGTTTGGAACGACCTGAGGGTGCGTGAATGATGACAGAATTTTATTTTTATTTTTTTTATGTGAACTGTCCCTTTAAGACAGTTAGCTGATTTTTCAGCATGGACACAAATATGCTTGAAAATAAGTTTTCATTCTGTCCGATCACAGATGACATCGGTAACATTATCGACGCGGCGAAGAAAGCGGCAGCGGCGGCCAATCGCACCACGAGTGACACAATGAACCAGCTAAACGACATCAAAGCAGAAGTTACCAAGATCTCTATTAGTCCTTCTGTCTCGAATATCGACAATGTTCTCAATAATGTGGAAATGACCGGTAAGTGTTGCACCTGTTGTGTTTAATCACATTCTTCAACAACTTCCTCTTTAACTTTATTCTCTTTCTTTCTCTGTTCTTTCCGTCTGACAGTCAGAAATGTGAGCGGCTCCATCCCATCCCTGCTGGATAAAATAGATGAGATCAATTCTCAGATCAGCGCCGGGAACAACGTGTCTGATAATATTAATAAGATAAAGGAACTGATTGAGCAAGCGCGAGATGCTGCTAACAGAGTAAGACTATTCATTTCATATATTCTACACTCTAAATTCAATCCACTGAAAATGAAGTGTAAAGCAACTTAACGTTTTCCAAACACATTTGATTTTAGAAAATCATCTCAAATATGAGTAGAAATAATTGTGACAAGACATATGGATTGAAATAAAGATGCTGTTGATGCTGTCAGGTTTTTTCCCCCTATACCTTTTAAAAGTGAAGCATGATTTGCTCTATAAATGCATTTATTTAATCTAAAATAGTTAAAATAGAGTTTAATCTCCCTTACAGACACTCTCAAGTTGTTCAAAAGTTTCTTTCCTCTGCTGAACACAAAAGAAGATATTTTGAAGAATGTTGGTAACCAAACAGTCAATAGACCCCATTGACTACCATAGTATTTAAAAAAAAATATATATATATATACATATACTGTGGAAGTCAATGGCTACCGGTAACTGATTGGTTACCAACATTCTTCAAAATATCTTCTTTTGTGTTCAGCAAAAGAAAGAAACTCACACAGGTTTGGAACGACTTGAGGGCGAGTAAACGATAACAAACTATTTTCATGTTTGGGTGAACTGTCCCTTTAAATTAAACCACAGTACTTAGATGCTACCGTTTTTAGGTTACAATTATTTTTAGTGTATATCATTTTTACAACCCATAACCAATTTTCCAATTGTTTTCAAGGTTGTCTAGTTAAACATGGCATCTACACTGACCACAGTCCTTAAAGTGGGGTTTAGTATGTTGAGCATGAACCTAAAAATGTTGCATGCAAAAAAAAAAATGTACAAAAGCTGTAACTGGTCTGGTACCCTTTCAAAAGGTACTTATATTTAACTTTTAGGTACTAATATGTACACTTTAGGTACTAATGCATACCTTCAAGGTACTAATATGCTCCTTTTGGGGATAAATAAGGTACAAAGGTATACTTTTTGAAAAGGTTATTCCCCAGTGACAGCTTTTGTACCTTTTTTCCTGAGAGTATAGTTCTCTTCTTAATGTTTCGGTCTTGTGCAGATTGCTGTGCCTATGAAATTCACGGGTAAAGGGCATGTGGAGCTGCGTCCGCCGCGAGACTTGGATGACCTGCGGGCATACACCGCTCTCACCCTGTCCCTCCAGAGACCCGAGAAACCCATCCGGCAGCGACGCCAGACAAATGATGACAGTCTGTTCGTGCTGTACCTCGGAAACAAAGACGTGAGTGTGATCAACTTCAAATCACTCAAATCTTTTCAGGCTAGCTCAGGTAGGATCATTTTAGCTTGAGCCTCATAATGCATTCGTTAAATGTTCTGGCAGGCATCCGGAGACTACATCGGAATGGTTCTTCGCAATAACACCCTGCATGTCATCTATAAGCTCAATGGAGAGGAGTACAATATTGAGGCATCCAGCATCACTGAGTCCTCATCTGATCTGGCTTTCTTCGACAAAATCGACATTTACAGGTATAGTAACATGCATCAATTAAAAAAAACCCAACAACTATTGGTATTGATTTATTTTAGGCTGAAACAGTTTGGTTTGAATCCCAGTGTTTCTCCATTACTTCCTCAAAGCTGTGTGCTATTCCTGTCAATAAAATGAAAAATTACATTTCTCGGTATTGCATAGTAAGTGTGATCATTTAGACGCAGTGAAAGTGGAGTTGCTGCAGTATTATTGCATACGCTTTACCACACGTGTACTACAGTGCATTTGAAAAAATGCAATATTTGTATTACTTTCTGAATGTGAATGTGTTTGTTAGCATCTCCTACAGCATCTATAAGGTTTCACCTATGCATTAGTCTCTTTCCAAACCATTTCCGATATAATCTTGGCTGAATGCATGATTTCTTAACATTATGCTGAATTTTGAACTATCACCTCTGCATTCATGTATATGCAAACAGCTGTGTTTTTTCACATATAGCTGTTGGTAAATATGTTCAAGTTGTGTGTCTATTTAAAGGAATGAAGTATGTTGATTTATCCTTTCTTGGGGCTTTTGCTTGCTTATGCTCAAACTAAAACCGTAGTGCATTTTGGTTACTAACAGTGTCAAATGTCTCTTGCGTTATATTTTATCCACTATATGCACCTGTTTTTTTCCCCCATATGTCATCTAGAATATATCAAGATGCACAAGTTATTCAAACAAAGCAGTTCACGTCAATCAATCCGAAGCCGCCACAGCTGAAAGAAAACCTGGGTGAACTAACACACAACCTGCTGGATCTCAGTCCAGATAAAGTGGTCTTCTATGTTGGAGGTTATCCAGATGACTTCAGGGTAAATATGCATATTTTCTATAGGATTTTGTTGGGGAAAGTTCCTTTTAAAATTAATGCATTATGATATAGTGCTTCATAAACACTTAACTAATTACATTACTAGTCACTTTTTATGTAAAGTAATGCATTACGTTACTTTTGCATTACTTTCTGTCTGAGCTGAGCTTGCTTATTTGTTTTTAATTACAAAAAACTTGTTGTAAAAGTAATGCAATACTTTACTAGTTACTTGGAAAAAAAAGTAATCTGATTATGTGACTCGTGTTACTTGTAAAAACTGGAGCTGTTTAATTCTTGGTGCATTTTTTAAATACATATATGTTTTTAAAAAGAGCATTTCTCTCTTTTTTAGCCACCTGCCTCTCTCAACTATGGCAAATACAAGGGCTGCATTGAGTTTTCCACCTTCAACGACAAATTCATCAGTCTGTACAACTTTAAGAACGCGGTTGATATTAACTTGGAAAACCCTTGCAAGAGGTAAGCTCTTAACACGTGACTGGAGATATGCTGATGTACTTATAAGCAATAATATATTCACAATATAACCCATAATCACTATTGGTTTGCATGTACGTGTTCAGAACAGTGACTTCGAACATCACATTGAGTAAAATCCATTTCTGTTTCTTTTTGCTCAGACAAATCCCACTGACGATCTCAGAGTCAGATTATTATGAAGGCACCGGTTACGCCAAAGTCCTGCTTGAAAGATTCCCCAACTATCTGTGGATCATTCAGAAAGTGGAGACGAGAGCTAAGGATGCTCTTTTGCTGTATTTAGGAGACGAGGAGGATGTAAGAGTCTTTCATACACATTTCCCATTAAAGTAATTATTATTTTATTTAGTTCTTTTCTTGTTTTCTTCATACCCTATCAGGACTTTTTCTACAGCGTCTCTCTTGAGAAAGGTTACGTTGTTCTGCGTGGCCAAAACAAAAATAATATTTTGGAGACCGTCAGAAGTCAGGACAAGCCAAGTCTTTCTCCGGTAAGGACGAGCCAAGTTGACTTTTTGTCTTTAAGATGTTGTATAAAGTCACAGCAGTGACAATTAAATTGCACTGTCTTTTGTATTTCAGGAAACAGATGTGAAAGTCTTGATTATTGCAGGAAGAGAGATTAAAGTCCGAGTCGGGAACACCGAGGTCAAAATGACGGACGTCATTCCACAAACGTTCAAGCACTTCTACGTCGGCGGGATTCCCAACTCTTTGCGTGAGAGGTCCGTGTCTTTCTGTATCACGAACTGCACTTTTTTATTACTTCATAATGTTCTCTGAGGTCTGCTTATAATGCTAGCAAGAATGTTGCACCCATAAAAACATCATAATTTAGAAGTAATAGGCAGAGCTGGGTAGATTACTTACAAATTGTAATCCGTAACTGATTCCAAATCACATGACAAAAATCGTCAGTAATGTAATCCATTACATTACACATTTTAGGTAATGTAATCAGACTACTTTAGATTACTAACTCGTTTATCACACTGATTTAAATAGGATAACCTTGTACTATATTGATAATGCTGCTAACAGAGTAAGACTATTCATTTCATATATTCTACACTCTAAATTCAATCCACTGAAAATGAAGTGTAAAGCAACTTAACGTTTTCCAAACACATTTGATTTTAGAAAATCATCTCAAATATGAGTAGAAATAATTGTGACAAGACATATGGATTGAAATAAAGATGCTGTTGATGCTGTCAGGTTTTTTCCCCCTATACCTTTTAAAAGTGAAGCATGATTTGCTCTATAAATGCATTTATTTAATCTAAAATAGTTAAAATAGAGTTTAATCTCCCTTACAGACACTCTCAAGTTGTTCAAAAGTTTCTTTCCTCTGCTGAACACAAAAGAAGATATTTTGAAGAATGTTGGTAACCAAAGAAGATATTTTGAAGAATGTTGGTAACCAAACAGTCAATAGACCCCATTGACTTCCATAGTATTTAAAAAAAAATATATATATATATACATATACTGTGGAAGTCAATGGCTACCGGTAACTGATTGGTTACCAACATTCTTCAAAATATCTTCTTTTGTGTTCAGCAAAAGAAAGAAACTCACACAGGTTTGGAACGACTTGAGGGCGAGTAAACGATAACAAACTATTTTCATGTTTGGGTGAACTGTCCCTTTAAATTAAACCACAGTACTTAGATGCTACCGTTTTTAGGTTACAATTATTTTTAGTGTATATCATTTTTACAACCCATAACCAATTTTCCAATTGTTTTCAAGGTTGTCTAGTTAAACATGGCATCTACACTGACCACAGTCCTTAAAGTGGGGTTTAGTATGTTGAGCATGAACCTAAAAATGTTGCATGCAAAAAAAAAAATGTACAAAAGCTGTAACTGGTCTGGTACCCTTTCAAAAGGTACTTATATTTAACTTTTAGGTACTAATATGTACACTTTAGGTACTAATGCATACCTTCAAGGTACTAATATGCTCCTTTTGGGGATAAATAAGGTACAAAGGTATACTTTTTGAAAAGGTTATTCCCCAGTGACAGCTTTTGTACCTTTTTTCCTGAGAGTATAGTTCTCTTCTTAATGTTTCGGTCTTGTGCAGATTGCTGTGCCTATGAAATTCACGGGTAAAGGGCATGTGGAGCTGCGTCCGCCGCGAGACTTGGATGACCTGCGGGCATACACCGCTCTCACCCTGTCCCTCCAGAGACCCGAGAAACCCATCCGGCAGCGACGCCAGACAAATGATGACAGTCTGTTCGTGCTGTACCTCGGAAACAAAGACGTGAGTGTGATCAACTTCAAATCACTCAAATCTTTTCAGGCTAGCTCAGGTAGGATCATTTTAGCTTGAGCCTCATAATGCATTCGTTAAATGTTCTGGCAGGCATCCGGAGACTACATCGGAATGGTTCTTCGCAATAACACCCTGCATGTCATCTATAAGCTCAATGGAGAGGAGTACAATATTGAGGCATCCAGCATCACTGAGTCCTCATCTGATCTGGCTTTCTTCGACAAAATCGACATTTACAGGTATAGTAACATGCATCAATTAAAAAAAACCCAACAACTATTGGTATTGATTTATTTTAGGCTGAAACAGTTTGGTTTGAATCCCAGTGTTTCTCCATTACTTCCTCAAAGCTGTGTGCTATTCCTGTCAATAAAATGAAAAATTACATTTCTCGGTATTGCATAGTAAGTGTGATCATTTAGACGCAGTGAAAGTGGAGTTGCTGCAGTATTATTGCATACGCTTTACCACACGTGTACTACAGTGCATTTGAAAAAATGCAATATTTGTATTACTTTCTGAATGTGAATGTGTTTGTTAGCATCTCCTACAGCATCTATAAGGTTTCACCTATGCATTAGTCTCTTTCCAAACCATTTCCGATATAATCTTGGCTGAATGCATGATTTCTTAACATTATGCTGAATTTTGAACTATCACCTCTGCATTCATGTATATGCAAACAGCTGTGTTTTTTCACATATAGCTGTTGGTAAATATGTTCAAGTTGTGTGTCTATTTAAAGGAATGAAGTATGTTGATTTATCCTTTCTTGGGGCTTTTGCTTGCTTATGCTCAAACTAAAACCGTAGTGCATTTTGGTTACTAACAGTGTCAAATGTCTCTTGCGTTATATTTTATCCACTATATGCACCTGTTTTTTTCCCCCATATGTCATCTAGAATATATCAAGATGCACAAGTTATTCAAACAAAGCAGTTCACGTCAATCAATCCGAAGCCGCCACAGCTGAAAGAAAACCTGGGTGAACTAACACACAACCTGCTGGATCTCAGTCCAGATAAAGTGGTCTTCTATGTAGGAGGTTATCCCGATGACTTCAAAGTAAATATGCATTTTTTTTTCTCCTATAGGATTTTGTGTGATGATGGCTCTTTAATTCTTCGTGCATTTTTAAGTACATATGTGACCGTGGACCACAAAACCAGTCATAAGTGTACATTTTTTGACATTGAGATGTATGCATCATCTGAAAGCTGAATAAATAAGCTTTCCATTGATGTATGGTTTGTTACACTCTTAAAAATAAAGGTGCTTCAAAAGGTTCTTCAAGCGATGCCATAGAAGAACCATTTTTGGTTCCACAAAGAACCATTCAGTCAAAGGCTCTTTAAAGAACCATCTCTTTCTTACCTTTTTATAATCTGAAGAACCTTCTTTCGCCACAAAGAAGCTTTTGTGAAACAGAAAGGTTCTTCAGATGTTAAAGGTTCTTTATGGAACCATTTAGACAAAAAGGTTCTTCTATGGCGTCGTGAAGCACCTTTATTTTTAAGAGTGTAGGATCGGACAATATTTGGAATCTGGAATCTGAGGGTGCAAAAAAAATCGAAATATTGAGAAAATCATCTTTAAAGTTGTCCAAATGAAGTTCTTAGCAATGCATATTACTAATCAAACATTAAGTTTTGATATATTTACGGTAGGAAATTTACAAAATATCTTCATGGAACATGATCTTTACTTAATATCCTAATGATTTTTGGCATAAAAGAGAAATGTATAATTGTGACCCATACAATGTATTGTTGGCTATTGCTACAAATATCCCCCAGCGACTTAACACTGCTTTTGTGCTGCAGGCTCACACATGTTTGTTTTCTCTCTTTTTTAGCTGCCTGCCTCTCTCAACTATGGCAAATACAAGGGCTGCATTGAGTTTTCCACCTTCAATGACAAATTAATCAGTCTGTACAACTTTAAGAATGCAGTTAATATTAACTTAGAAACCCCTTGCAAGAGGTAAGCTCTCAACATGTGAATGGTGAGATGCTGATGCATTAATAAGTAATAATACAGTATATTCACAATATAACCAGTAATCACAGTCACTACATTTGCGTGTACATATTCAGAATAGTATTTAAAGATCACATGCAGCATGAATGGAAAACTGTATGAAATACATTTTATGAAAATGTAAGTAAAATCTGTTTCTATTTTCTCAGACAAATCCCACTGACAATCTTAGAGTCAGATTACTATGAAGGCACCGGTTACGCCAAAGTCCTGCTTGAAAGATCTCCCAACTATCTGTGGATCAATCAGAAAGTGAAAACGAGAGCTAAGGATGCTCTTTTGCTGTATTTAGGAGACGAGGAGAATGTAAGAATGTGGTCATACCTATTGAGCCTTTCTGATGTGTCTTTAATTAATACAAATTTCCCATAAAATTATTTTTTGAGATTTTCATTTTTTTGTTTTCTTCATACCCTATCAGGACTTTTTCTACAGCGTCTCTCTTGAGAAAGGCTACGTTGTTCTGCGTGGCCAAAACAAGATGAATATTTTGGAGCCTGTCAGCAGTCAAGATAAAGCAAGCCTTTCTTCGGTAAGGAAGAGCGAAGCTGACTTTTATGTACAACTTTATGTTGTACATAGTCACGGCAGTGACAATTCAATTGCGCTCTGTCTTTTGTATTTCAGGAAACAGATGTCAAAATCTTGATTATTGCTGGAAGAGAGTTTAAAGTCCGAGTTGGGAACACCGAGGTCAAAAGTACGGACATCATTCCACAAACGTTCAAGCACTTCTACGTCGGCGGGATACCAAACACTTTGCGTGAGAGGTCCGTGTCTTAATGTCTTCCCTTTGAAGGGACCATGAACTGCACTTTTTATTATTTGAGGTCTGCTTATAATGTTAGCAAGAGTTTTACATCATAAAAAACATCATAATTTAGAAGTAATAGGCTATTTTCTGTCCTGTTTTTGAGCCTCTCTGCAGATCGCTCTGTTTTTATAGGCGGGGGACATTCAAGACTCAAAACTAAACGTCCACTGCTATGACTGAACAGTTTTGCATATTAAAATAATAGTTGGACGCTGCTGTGATGTACTCTGCAATCAACATGGGTCATTTGGGTTAAAAACATATAAATTCTCAATACACATCAAACAATCAGGAGCAGACGATGCAGTAGTGGTAAAAACACAGTTACTCACGCTTATGTGTTGCGTCCGATTCAGCACTGCATCATCTTTTTTTTTCATTTCAGTCTCTCTGTAAAGCCTGTGTCGAACTGTCGTGTTTAAAAACAAGTCCACAGTAAAATGAAGCAAACAAACAAGCAGTGTTTCACTGACACGATCGGGAGCTCTTTCCTAAACACAACAGAACCCATTATAATCAGTGATTCTGTCCACACTGGATGTGATGTGGATGGACACAACAAATCCCTGACAGTCAGTGTTGGGGACGTTTCTTGCATTACAATGTTGTGTTACTCCCTAAAAAAGTAACTAATTACTTTACTTTTGCATTACTTTTTCTCGTCGGGGCTGGGCTTGCTTGTTTGTTTTTAATATAAAAAAGTTGTATTTTTGGCAAATGTGATCACTGACGGTCAGCAGCAAAGACATTGGTTAATAAAATTGCATTATATACGTGAATGACAGCATTCTAAACTAAAAAAAGTAATGCGTTACTTTACTAGTTACTTGCAAAAGTGATCTGATAGCATAACCTGCATTACCCGCAATACTGCCGACAGTAAACTGATGTCCCACTCTATTTCTAATAATAATAATTTGTATTTATATAGTGCCTTTCCAACACCCAAGGTCACTTTAGAAGCCAGGTTTAAGGAACAGAAACAAATAGACATCAATACCAGAAGACAGAACTCAAACCAAGAGCTGAGAGTAATATACAGAGACCACTGACAAAGTTGCATTAAAGATACAGAGAGAATGTAGATAAGCATCCATAACAGGGTACAGATATATATTTCTACATACGTATTTCTGATGTACTCCAAGTGCTCGCGCTGCTTGCGACATGAAACAGAAACGCATTCGCAGCGTGACGCAACAACGCTCGCATCTGATGCAGATACGGTGTTAAGATCACAAGGAAGGCAATTAATATACTGTTTTTCTCAACTTACCTGTTATATGTCAAAACATCGAGGGCAATTTGATTTCTCAGTTCATGACCCAGAACAAGTAAATGTGATTCTGACCTTTTCAGAACAATTGTATGATGGTTTATTAATTCTGAATTACTTTATTATAGATACAACATCACTATCCCGGCTCTGAAAGGCTGTGTGAAAATTGGCACCGCCGGCGGCCCCACCCCGAGCGTTGAAGAGAAAGTGGGCATCGGCAGAGGCTGCAATAATGAGCTACTGGTAATCCAGTCAATCTTTCATTATTTATATTTACCTTTAAAGGTAATATGCTAGCTTGGTTTCTTCAGCATTCACCCAGATGAAACACAGAAAGGTGTAATTTCTTATCCGTCGTGCTCTTTTCCAGATGGTGAGGAAAGCTGAATTCAGCCTCGGCAGTGCATTGGAGAAACTCCATGAAGACTTCAGCTTGGACGATGTCAGTCTTTCTCTGGGCTTCAGGAGTACAAAACCAGACGGCATCCTGCTGCAGAACAGCAAAAATGTGCGGATCTCTTCCACAGTTACACACACTATACGGTCAAATGCATGTGCACACTCTCTTCTAATTAGTGGGTTTGTCTGTTTAAGTAATTTAGGAGGAAAACTCTGAATGCTAATCCTTGTGTGTAAAAACAAAAATGTTCAGAAGAGGTATATAGATAGATAGATAGATAGATAGATAGATAGACAGACAGATAGATAGATAGATAGATAGATAGAGAGAGAGAGAGAGAGAGAGAGAGAGAGAGAGAGAGAGAGAGAGAGAGAGAGAGAGAGAGAGAGAGAGAGAGAGAGAGATAGATAGAGATATATATAGATAGAGAGAGAGAGATGATAGATAGATAGAGAGACAGACAGATAGATAGATAGATAGATAGAGAGAGATGATAGATAGATAGATAGAGAGAGAGAGAGAGATAGATAGATAGATAGATAGATATAGAGAGAGATAGATAGATAGAGAGAGAGATAGATCAATTTTATATATAATATACTTTATACCAATATATTTTTTGGCCATTTTTTGTATATTTTGGAAAATATAATTTAAAAATATAAATAATTTTTAAGGCATTTAAAAATATATATTTTGCCCTCCATATATTTCAGTCCAAGAAAATACATTAGCATTAGTCACATTTGAAGAAATACTTTATTTGTTGTCTATAGCATGTATGGAAACATACTTTACAATGTTCCAAAAAAACTACAATATCACACACACACACACATACTGATATATATATTAATTTTTTTTTTTTTTAATTAAAAACAAGCAAAATTATTATTATTTTTTTTTTTTTGCTGTGTGGGGTGTCTTGTGCAAGATAATCTGACCCTTTAAAATGCATATGCCAAGTGACACAAACTAGTTAATTAATTGTAGCAAAATAATTTCTATCCCTCTTAATATCTCTTAAATATCTCTAAAATATAGAATGTGAGTACATTTTCTTCTAACTTTTTTTATGTTAAGCTTCCTATTTTATATGAGTTTTAAACAAAATAATCCTATATCACAGTCTGCTTTTATAGAAGACTTGCATATCACGTCTCATTGTGTATTTATCATCGGCGCTGTGATTTTTCTGTGGCAGAATAAAGACATTGAGCTTTCCATGGAGAGCGGATATGTGCTCCTGAAATTCCAAGGCAGCGTCTGGAAATCTACTAAGCAGTACAGGGATGGAGAATGGCATTATCTCACTGTTTCTGGACAGGGCCAACGGTAAGATTCATTGGCCTGGGAAAACAGATCATTTGAAGTTGTTATATAGTTTTGCCGATTGCAGTAATTAATATGATTTGACAGCGTACAACAGTAACATTTGCATTTTGTAACATTCACTTTTGGTGGAAAATAACAATGAAAACACAAGTTGTAGCCAGTGGGGCTCATTAAATTAAATAATGGTTTAGAATGCAAACAATTCTCCATATATTTATAAATGCAGACACATGTAATTATAAGCATTTGAAGTGCACATAAGTTTTCCTATTTTTTTTTCTTCATACTGATGTTCACCTTTGTTTTAGCACTGAACTTCGAATCGATGAAGAAGATGTTGGCCAGAGAGTGACGGGATCTTCATCTGGACTGTATTCGTCCAGCGTGATCCTGGGCAAAGACACCTTTAAGGGCTGCATCTCCAACCTTTATCTGAGGAGGTCATTATTTGCAACATTTATTGAACTTTCTGTGTCTCCACTTGCTTAAATGCCCTCATAAACCTATATTTACATTGTGTGTTCAGTGTCAGCTCATGTGTGTGTTTGTGTGTCTGCAGACCTGATTCTCTATATAGAGCGGAGGATCTGAGCGCTTACTCTTCCACAGGAGACGTGCTGTTGAACACATGCAGCGCCGCACGCGATATGTAGCAGCATAGCTGGTTGGTTTAATATCACGATTAAAGCAACATGACAACATTGTGTTTTGATTTAACAGCAAACTCAGTGTCTGCTTTGTGTTGCTTCCAGAGGCGAGGAGTATCTGACGCAGACATTTCACATGGAGATCTTTGGAAGAAATGCTGTTATATTACAGCATAACCAACTCACTTTAACCAGCTGCTGCATTGCATATATTTTCATGGCACATCTGTGGTAGTTTTAATTTCATTGTCCCATTAGAGATATAACAACTGCATTGTAAAAGATAATCAAATGACAATTTAGCAATTCTGGAAACTTCTGCTGTGTTATTGAGCTCATCTAAGTTGGCTTGAGAGAATGCTTGCCTGTACTTTTACACCACATTTCAGATTATGCATTGTGTTTAATAGCATTTTGTGGTGATGAAACACAATAAAATGTTAAACATGGAATACAACTCCTTTGCATTGCTATGGCTTACTTAATAGCTATAATTCTATGTGGACAAAGTTTTAGACTAATATTTGGCTGCTACAAGTTAAAGTGCATTAAATCTTGCATGGATATTATACACACTCACCAGCTACTTTATTAGGTAAAGCTGTTCAACTGCTCATTAACACACATATCTAATCAGCCAATCACATGGCATTTAGGCATGCTGACATGGTCAAAACACATCTGCTGAAGTTCATTCCGAACATCAGAATGGGCAAAAGAAGGTGATTTAAGTGACTGGTCTGAGTATTTCACTGCTGATCAATAATGCATATTGGCTGTTTATTAGTACTTATGAAGCACAGATTCTGCATGACCATATTCTACATCCCTAATCCTACCCAATACCTAAACTTAACAACTACCTAACTACCCAGATAGCACACGCACATCTGCAAAATGTCTGTTAAAGATCGCTTCATCTGGAAAGCATCTGTATACAAACATCTGATAGACATCTCTAAGATGTCAGTTTTACATACATTCTAAAACATAAACATCTTAAAGACACTTTCTAAACGTTCCTATAGACATATTGCAGATGAGCAAACAAAAAATAAATAAATATGTCTCGCAGATGTAAATGCAGACAACAAATAGACATCTCTGTGATGTACGAGTGCTATCAGTGATAACTATTAATAAGCAGCAAATACCACACATACATCACGGAGACGTCACATAGACGTTCAGAGAACGTCTTTAAGATGTTTATGATTTAGAATGCATGTCAAATTGACATCTTAGAGATGTTTGCACAGAGCAGATGCTTTCCAAATGAAGTGATCTTTAACAGACCTCTTGCAGACGTACGTGCAGACGTACGTAATAGGAGTTTATTGAGGCAAAATTCATAGTTTTAGTTAGTTAATAGTGAGAACTGAACCTTGAAATAAAGTATGACCTATATATTCTAAAACATAAACATCTTAAAGACACTTTCTAAACGTTCCTATAGACGTATTGCAGATGAGCAAACAAAAAATAAATAAATATGTCTCGCAGATGTAAATGCAGACGACAAATAGACATCTCTGTGATGTACGAGTGCTATCAGTGATAACTATTAATAAGCAGCAAATACCACACATACATCACGGAGACGTCAAATAGACGTTCAGAGGATGTCTTTAAGATGTTTATGATTTAGAATGCATGTCAAATTGACATCTTAGAGATGTTTGCACAGAGCAGATGCTTTCCAAATGAAGTGATCTTTAACAGACCTCTTGCAGACGTACGTGCAGACGTACGTAATAGGAGTTTATTGAGGCAAAATTCATAGTTTTAGTTAGTTAATAGTGAGAACTGAACCTTGAAATAAAGTATGACCTATATTTTCAACTGGGTGAGAAAAATATGCCTTCAAAAGTGCATTCATTCATTAATTCGTTCGTTCGTTCATTCATTGCATCAGCATCATTGCACATGTTTTGCTGCATCCTCATTACATTTACAGGCTTTAACCAGCAGATATCCTCCGCTAGCACATCGAAACAGCAAATCACTGCGTGCTTTGATTCTCAAGACAAAAGTTGAAAGGTTCCGAGGCGTCTAAAGGCTGTAGATGGCGGTTATGTGCTGAATGGCGTTCAGTCTGACAGTCCACACGAGAGAAGCAGCAGATGTGTGTCTGTGGAGCTCCATCTGACTCAAGCTCCTCTCTCTCTGTTGTGTTTTCTGAACTAGAACAGCTATGGATGGCGAGGAGGAAAGCAAGCCTATAGGTAACTACCGTGCAGTCTTCTTCACAGTATTGCATTGCAATTTATAAACCATGTAGTATGGTTTTAAAGTGAGTGATATTTTCATCAAAGTGTCATTGAGTTTGAAAGGTTTTTGACTGTGAGAACTAGTCACTGGCTTTGTCTGCTTTCAGAAATGGCTTTTAAATTGACTTTAAAAAAATTGCATTTCTCGGTTTTTGATTCAGGTCATCAGCTCAACTACTACAACTACCTTCCTTACTTTTAATAAGCAGACAATTAGGAAAAACTGTTACTAGTTAATAGTGAAAGTGCTACTGGAATATTTAAAAGTTTACCAATGGACGGATTTGTACCATGTGCCAAGTTCCTCACACTTTATTTTCTTTAAATCAGTAAACAAAATGTTATTGGTAAATGGTTGCTGTAATTTCTAAAGTTACTTACTGCAAAATGCCCAATAAAATTATTTGTATGGTTCACTACTCTAATATGCATTGCATTATGGGTATTTGAATGACATTTAGTGACTGTATATTGGGGATTTTCAGCATTCTTTCGTGTTGCTGAAGTTAATGTCGGAAGTAAAGGAAAGTTTGTTTCCCTCACAGCATGAGCTACTTGACGCAATGTTGAGTGAACTGAATGGAAAGAGAACTATAATGTTGGCTTCAGCTACTTTCATTGAAGAATCAAAAGCCCTACAGGTTTGGAATGACATGATGGTGAGTAAACGACGACAGATTTTCATATTTGGGTGAATCATCTCTTTAATGACTGGTAACATCTTGAGTGTAGAGAAAGAAAGATAAAACTTGTTTTTAAGTAAAGAATATGTTAATATACAACACATAATATTGGTTGCTTGTAGATAAGAGTGTCTTCGGAATTCGGAATGGAATGCACTATTAACCTTTCAGGTGCCGCACTCGATGCACAAGTGCTGTTCTTTCACTCCAACTTCATGCTCTACCTCCACTGCCACTCCAGCCCAAGTTCAGCAGGAATCCTCGACACCACCAACTCCTACTTCCACACCGTTATGTACTTCCTCCTCTCCGGGCTCTGCTCTGGTAAGTGCAGCGGGTTCCTTCCTATTCCCCAACGAATGATGCAAAAATTGTATTATCATCTCCCTTCTGTCTAGCAGTGCTACAGTGGGCCACCATGATTTGAGAGCAAGGTGCCCCTGCTACTCCCTCCACCACTGCATTTTACAGAGGTCTTAAGAAACTGTTCCACCACGTCCACTGTTCCAAATTTGGCCTGCATTTATTTGGAAGGTATGGAAGGCCTTCTTCTCACCCTTTGGTGTGTCTGTCAGCCTCTCATAAGGATATCACTTGCAGACAAATGGACAGACATAAAATAAGATCCAGGAGACTGGCAGCTTCCTCTGAACTCACTGTCATCGCCATCCACTCACTAGAGTCATTATCTTCCTTGGCTGAGTGCGCTCAAAACTCACTTCATCAGTTCTTACCCCTTCCAGTGCGGCTGGGGGGATTGTACTGTCACACCTCCATCCTCAGTCACGTTCCATGAAAATCTAACCATCTGCACCTGAAAACAATCACCATCGCTTGTTAAGGACTGCATATACAGTATATTCACCAGTGACCAATGATACTGTCTCACCTATACTCTCAGAAAAAAAGGTACAAAAGCTGTCACTGGGGCATTTTGGACCAGCTGGATTTTTGTTTATTAGGCGCACAGAGCAACCTCCCAATAAAGCAAGATGGAAAATATGGAAAAATTAAGTTTTACAAATGCAAGAAACATGGTTTTCAAAGGAAAGATTGCTATTGAATAGCACACCTAGGTTCCTAACTGATGATGAGGAATTAACCGAGCAGCTTTCAAGTGTTAGACAGTGTTTTAGGTTATTACATGCAGAGGTTTTTGGTACAATAATTAAAACCTCAGTTTTTTTTCAGAATTTAGCATTAGGAAATTACTAGTCATCCAGTTTTTTTATATCAACTATGCATTCCGTTAGTTTTGCAAATTTGTAGGTTTCATCGGACCGCGAAGAACAGTGAAAGCTAACACCATGTTTCTTGAAGATATCTCCGAAGTGTAACGTAAAGTGTGAAAAGCAACGGTCCTAGTACTGAGCCTTGTGGCACTCCACACTGTACTTGTGATCAATATGATATCTTATCATTCACTGCTACGAATTGATGATGGTCAGATAAGTAAGATTTGAACCATGACAATGCAATTCCACTAATGCCAACATAATTTTGTAGTCTACTCAAAAGAATGTTGTGGTCGATAGTGTCAAACGCAGCACTAAGATCCAGTAGCACTAATCTGCTCATGTGAGAGAATTGATACAGTGCTTCAGAATACAATTATGTGGGGGTAATCGGTTACTACCCAGTGGATGGGCAGTATTTCAGATACGTGTATTTAAAATACGTATTTTGTATTATAAAGCCTTTGAAAAAAAATCTAATATGATTTGCATTTAAGTTAATTTTTCTACACATTATTTTGTATTTGTGTTTTAAATTCATTTTCATGTATTTGTGCCCATCTCTGCTGCCTAGCTCTGTCCATAGGCAACTTAGGAAGTCAAGGATGTTGTTTTTTTTGTTTTTATTTTATATTTCACTACAAGATTGGCAACAAAAAGCAATTAATACATGAACATTCTTACATATAGCCCCTTTAACATTTGCATTGGCATCTGAAGTGCAGGGAAACTGGCTGCCTCAACTAGCATGAGCTCATTGCATAACAGTTGTTTAGAGATCACAAGGATGGTGTGTGAGAGTGAAAAGAGAGCAGCCCATTCATCACTGGAAAGTTGGCTGGTGCGCAGGCAAAATGATACTGGAACTGCAGGCCAGGGGGTCGCAAACCACCCCCAAATGTCCTGGGACAAACTGTTCTGGCTGGACGGAGGGGGTGATCAAGGGTCCCCTGCCGAATGGGTGTCCCGATGTCAGGCTGCACTCACTCACACTCTGTTTATTCGTCCATCTTCGTGCATCTTTGGAACTATCTGTTATTCATAAATCAAATCTTATAAACAGCATACAAGCTGCTCGTCTCTCTGTCAGTGTACATACAGTACATTTACTCACTCTGATGCAACAAGCACATTGTTGTGACATAAAAAGATACACCTGTCTTGGAATACATTGGACGCTTTTATTGACAATATACTGTAAATGGTGTTTTATTGTGTACTTGTTGTTCTACAGTGCGTCGAATTAGTGTATAGCCAGTACAATAATGCTAAAGGAATAATTCAGCCAAAAAATGTAATTTGTTGTAAATATGCTCACCCTCGAGCCATCCGAGATGTAGATGAGTTTGTTTCTTCATCAGATTTGTAGAAATGTAGCATTGCATCAGTGTCTCAGCAATGGATGCTCTGCAGTGAATGGGTGCCGTCAGAATGAGAGTCCAAACAGCTGATAAAAACATCACAATAATCCACAAGTAATCCACAGCACTCCAGTCCATCAGATAACATCTGGAGAAGACAAAAGCTGAAACAAATCCCTCACTAAGACGTTTTTAACTAAAATACGAGTCCATAATCCATAATAACGCTTCCTCCAGTGAAAAAAGTCCATCTACTGTTGTCTCTCACACCAAAATCCAGCCACATATTTGTTTAGAGCTGTTTTGGCTTGTAAACGGTGCTTGATCTGTGCAGATTTCTCTCCTGATTCAGACTTGATGGATTTGTTTCTTACAAACACACAGCTTTTGTCTTCTCCAGATGTTAACTGATGGACTGGAGTGCTGTGGATTACTTGTGGATTAATGTGATGTTTTTATCAGCTCTCCTTCTGACGGCACCCATTCACTGCAGAGCATCCATTGCTGAGACACTGATGCAATGCTACATTTCTCCAAATCATCTACATCTTGGATGGCCTGAGGATGAGTAAAAAGGCATATATCATTGATTTTTCATGATAGAAAATGCCGTCAGGAACAGAAACAGATACTTGATCTCAAGTTTCCACTGGATTGTTGTGTTTTTTCCCCCCAATAAAGGGTCTTCCTGTGCTTCCATTGTCCTGTAGCGATTGCTCTCTTGTGTGTATCTATTTACTCAACTTTTCATCTTGCTAAAAGAACAATTTGTGCTTGGACCTGATTGGGAACTTCAGTCTGTGCGTTAAACTAGTTCAGGCCTCAAAACATTTGTCCCACCTTGTCCAAGAGATGACACATTATGCCTCAATCTCTAGTTGCATATTCATTATGGCACAACATGTGTTATTTAGCTTTCCTATCAGCTCATGAATGGTCTGAATGCGGTGTATGTAAGCTTGGGCAGCTGTGCAGCTTCTTTTCCATGTGTTCGTCACTTGCTCACCGCAGCACGGCGCAGTAAAACTTGGCCTAATTCTCAGTACGGCTGTATTATCTCCCATCTATCAAGTTTCATTGTAAACTGCTAGTAATATAAACTCAAGAGAGCTCTTCTGCTAGCTCCTGTTTACTCCACAGCCACACGGTTTTGTTGTCTTGAAATGGTATGGGCCTCCTCTGGCATTTTGTGTTACTCTGACTCTGACTGTCCAAATTTATACTCTGGCTAAGAGAGCGGGTGTGTTTTTCTTGGATATGCTGATGGGCTGACATATCAAATACTTTGCTGTCAGTCAAACTCAGACTGGAACAGAGGTGTATGTAGAGGACACACACTGCATACTCTTACATCAATAATATCATTCAAATCATGTAAATATGATATATCTTATATATCTATAGCTATATAAATCAATATATATATATATATATATATATAAGATATGAATACTTTTCATGAAAATAATCTCAGAAA
The DNA here is from genome assembly GCF_001515645.1 of Sinocyclocheilus grahami. Classification (NCBI taxonomy): domain Eukaryota; kingdom Metazoa; phylum Chordata; class Actinopteri; order Cypriniformes; family Cyprinidae; genus Sinocyclocheilus; species Sinocyclocheilus grahami. The sequence goes on from NW_015506023.1 coordinate 643,983, forward strand.
ACACATACACTAATAATAGGCTTAATTTTCTTTCAGTTGTAAGCAAAAAAAAAAAAGAAGCCTATTATTAGTATATGCATTTTCTGAGATTATTTTCATTAAAATTATTCATATTTGGAGGGAAATTACTGTAAACGAGTAAATCCAAATTGAGACTTGCCAACAGACTTGTCAGTGGCCAATGCACTTTTTGTTTTTTTGCAGATATTTACTGAATTGCAAGTAAATACGGTGTAAAAATCTGTTAATTTCAACATATTTTTGTATGCCTCAAGTCAAATGAAGCCTGTGACTATGAGATGACTGTAGTGTTGGAGTAGCGCCTCTGAGTGCTATTCTGGGAGAAGATTGGTTTGCAGCATGAGGATTAAATCTGAGAAATATGTAATTTAAGAGGATATTCGATATCTTTCAAGAACAACATTATGACTGTGAACTCAAAAATCATTTATGGTGATCCGAACTAGGTCGAGTGACCTGTATTATAGGGCAGAGGTGGGGAGGGTGAAGGGGGGCTTCATATTTCATCCTTAAAATTGATCCGTAACTGTCTTATCTGTGGATGAGTGAGCATTTTTAGAGGACTGGAGAGTGTGAATCAATCATAACACTGACACTCACTCTAGTTTCAGTTGAGAGAGGGTCCACAGGCTCCTCTTTTCCAGTAGTAGTGTGCCATCATATGCCAGGCTGTTTGTACATCAGAAGAAACATAATCGTATTTATTAATAAAAACAGCCTCAGATTAGGTTGTTTTGTTTGGAGCCACTAAAAAGGACATGGTGATGGTAAAACATTTTTTAAATAAATAAAAATAAACACATTTTAAAAAAGAGATGGGAAGAAAACTTTTGTGATGGAAATAATATGTGGTGAGAGGGAATTTTTATTCAAATAAAATTTTTCATTCATCATTTCATGTTTTGTGAGAGAACGCAACGTTTCTTGGATGAATGCAATACTTAGAGAATAGAGAAGGTGATGTTTTGTAAGGAAAAGCTGTACTTTTGCGAGAGAAAAAAAAGTTTATTGGGGAATGCAATACTTTGCGAGAAAACACATGCATTTTTCCTCATCTCATATTTTTGTTCAGTTTTCCCCAAATTTTTTTAATTGACCTCTTCATATGCCCTTGGCTTCCCCAACTCCTGGCTTCATTCCTTCTGAATCCGAGCCCTTGGACTTCATGGCAAGTTCTATTAATGTGAAATCTTAAATAACATGACGTCTCTGATCGAACCTCTCAAGGTGAAAGAGAAGTCAGTACTCAAATTTCTTTCCATTCATTTTCTGAGCAGGCCATTCTGGAAACTGGGTCTCTCCGGGGCCCCTTTGACACCTGGTAGGGAGGCATCTGACATGGCTTTAGCCCTCAAAGTTTCTCACATATCACACAGCAATTCCTGAGCCAAACATAGCCCCTCCCTGGGACCTGCTGACGTAAAGCACCCCATACCAGTTACATTTACTGACACCGGCTCATTACATTCTTAGTCTGACCTCCACTTTGTAGAGGTCCATAGAGTGTTCAATGGAGAGGAAGAGATGGACGTATCAACTTGTTATTGGGGGATTTAAAATGTCTTGTGTTTGTCCGGATTCGGTCTTGTATGAGTTTTCCGCTTGGCTTATTATTGGATTATCAATGCCTTTTTGAATGCCCAGCTACATCCTCTGCAGGTGAATCTCTGGTAGTTTGTCCACAAGTCTAGTTGGTTTTAGTTGAGAGCATGAGTTCTGCTAACTCTAGCACAGGAATTGACCTGCTCCAGGTTAGGATTGAATCCTTGAGCAGCAAAATGGACAGGCTCATAAGTATCCAAGAAAAAGTGCTCAGCCGACTCGACGGCATGTCTCAGGACATTGATGGAATCGAGAAAGACGTTGAAACTCTGAAAGTGGAAAAGGAGGAGATCCATTTTCCTCCAGTTATCCGCACAGGACCAGCCCATGAGATGAAGGAGATGTGCCAAGAAATGAACAGCATCATGTTGGCAGTAAATAATCGCTCAGAGCAGCAAACCCAAAAGCTGGAGGGAGTGGAAAGTCTGGTGATGAGCATTCAGCAGGTGGTCAGCTTTATTGGAGAAACTGTGAAAACTTCCAAAATCATGGATATTTTGTTCAAAGGGCCGGCTTCTCGGAAGACCAAAGCGACTTCGGCCCTCAAGTCCAAGGATAGTAAAATCAAACTGAGCAGCAAATGCCAGACCTCAGATAACAATGAGCCTGTCACTATAAAGGTGAGTTAAGTCTCCAGATTAGACAATGCTTGATCATCAGAGTATGTACATCCAGGTGAAACAGTGTACTGACATTTAATTCAGACAATTGAATGAAAGAAGTGATGTTATGATTCAAACTTTTCCATTCAGTGCATGGAAACTTTCTCAAGTAGAGATAGAAGGTATGGTGCCAATTTGAGTGTCTTCAAAAGCTCGACACTCACTTGGCCAAAACACCAGTCACCAATCGGTCTTCTTAGTTTCTTCCTTGTGGCGTCATCATGATTTAAATAATTGGAAAGGAGAACATTGACTTGGAAAAAGGAAATAGATGAAGTCAGCTGGAATTATGTGTTGGGCTATAGTTTCACACCCCCAGCTGTCTGCCCTTCAGAATGACATATGTTGTGTTATCGTAGATCCCCACACATCATCCACCAGGCTATGTAAGGGAAAGACTTCAACTGATGGTGCCACATTAGGGAAGCCGTGTCATTTATGCATTAATTTGCCTTATTTGTATTCCATATGGCAATCAACTGGAGACCAGCACTTTTATGCCCTAACACTTACCTACAACTATTCCCAGACTAATCATGCTTCCTAACAACCCATCCCACTCATATTGTGTCCATAACAGTCTTACAAGCTCAAGCATCTTGGATCAAATCATCTCCTTGCTTCATTGTGCTAACTTTATAGGTTTGTGAACCATGCGGTTGTGCATTTTACAAGAATTGTGACGTCACAGTTAGCGACCCTGGAAGAATTGCACAAATTCACTGCACATATTACAGTTTTTGAGTTATTACCGTTTTGCACTTTAAACTACGTCTTTCATCTTTTGTATTTGCTATATTTTCTTTTTGCTCTGAAGCTAAGAGATCACAAAGTTAAAGATAAGAAGTTTCGTCTGAGCCTCAAAGGCCTCAAAGCACAGAAGAAGAAGAAACCACCCGATTCAACTGGTAAACAAAATGCAATTAAAACACGACACTTACATTTAACACCGTCCAGACAAAAAACTTATTAAAATGACAGGGCTGAAAACCTAATGACTTGTACTTGATGCAAAAATAATTTAAATCACATGAACTATTCCGTATTTGTATGCGTAATGCAAACAATGCATTGATATACTTTACATACACATCTAGTCTTTTTCTTCATTGTGTTTATAATGCAGTAGATACAGTCTCTTTGAAGAAGCAGGCACTGTTGCTTGAAGAGGTTCAGAAACTAAATCAAGAGAATGCAGAACGCACTGAAGCATCCCAACCTCTGGAAAAAGGCATGCAGAATTCAGAGGATTGCTTGGTTACTCCAATTCAGCAGGAGCTTATCCTTGAGGGAGACAAGCCAGTTGAACCCGAGCAAGAGAAGAGCTCGATAGAAGAGAATGAGGTCACTCTGGAGCTCAAAGAAGATGAGATGAAAGACGCAGAGCCGAAGATGGAGGAGGTCCAAGCTGAAACACCTGAATTAGTGGAAGAAGAGACTAAGGAGCTGCCCCTAAAGACCACAGACATACTCAAAGATCAGGAGGAAGAGGGTACGGAGGACCAGACAATTACTGATGGTCCTGCAGAACCTGACATTCCTGATACAGAGCCTCCTACACCAATTGAGAACTCAGTGCAAAGGTGAGTCGTGAATCCGATGGGGTTTCCATGTCATGCACAAAATGACCAAATGTATGTGGAACCAGTCCTCTAATTGATGGGTTTGGCTAGTCCAATTCCATTAATGACAAACCTCAATTTTACAGCATTCTAGAAAATTCTCTGCTTCCAATTTTGTGGCAGCCCTTTTCTATTCTGGCATGACTATGACTCAAAGTGTTGTCCATATAGAAATGGTTTACTGAGTCCAGTGTGGAAGAACTTGACTGGCCTGCACAAAGCCTAGACTTGAACCTTTATTGAATACCTTGGAGGTCAATGAAAGGCTAACTGTGAGCCATATCCAATCACCCAATGTCACTGATGCTCTTGCAAATAAGATTTGAGCTTTGTTTTTTCTGTCTTCAGCCTCTGTTCTGTTTCGGTTGTTTCAGCATTGAGTCTGAGCAGACGGATGAGGTGACTACCAGCAGCAAACGACATGTGACAGAAGAAGATCTGGGTTTGGAGGACCACAAGAAGAGCAGGGTTGAGGAGGGGGAAAACCAGAGTGAGCAGGAGCCACAGGAACCTGAAGATCTCTGTGGTGTTTTCAAAGCCGATGGTGTGGAAATCGAGTTGGATTTCAGTAAACTGAAGAAGGAGAGCTATGAGGATGAAGATGAAGATCACAAGGATCACTTCTTCATTGGTAAGATTCCCAGTGGTTCCTTTGTATGATTGATAAACGTAATGGGCTACACTTTATTTCCATAGTCCACTTTAGACATTCTACAAACTATAAGTAACTGCAACTAAATGTCAACTAGCTCTCATTAGAATATTAGTAGACTGTTAGGTTAGGGTTAGTAGAATAAGTTGACATGTATTTACAAAGTTACCTATAGTCAGTACAATGTGTTTTAGGGACCATCAAAAATAAGTGTTAGCAGATATTAAGCAGAGAGTCTACTTATACTCTAATAACTGCAATTTCACATGTAGTTGCAAAGTTACTTATAGTTGGTAGAATGTCTAAAGTGAACAATCAAAATAAAATGTAACCAAATAATGGAATATACAGGTGCATCTCAATAAATTAGAATGTCGTGGAAAAGTTCATTTATTTCAGTAATTCAACTCAAATTGTGAAACTGGTGTATTAAATAAATTCAATGCACACAGACTGAAGTAGTTTAAGTCTTTGGTTCTTTTAATTGTGATGATTTTGGATTTTGGTTTAATTACTGCCTCAATTCGGCGTGGCATGGAGGTGATCAGTTTGTGGCACTGCTGAGGTGGTATGGAAGCCCAGGCTTCTTTGACAGTGGCCTTCAGCTCATCTGCATTTTTTGGTCTCTTGTTTCTCATTTTCCTCTTGACAATACCCCATAGATTCTCTATGGGGTTCAGGTCTGGTGAGTTTGCTGGCCAATCAAGCACAGTAACACCATGGTCATTTAACCAACTTTTGGTGCTTTTGGCAGTGTGGGCAGGTGCCAAATCCTGCTGGAAAATGAAATCAGCATCTTCAAAAAGCTGGTCAGCAGAAGGAAGCATGAAGTGCTCCAAAATTTCTTGGTAAACGGGTGCAGTGATGTTGGTTTTCAAAAAACATAATGGACCAACACCAACAGATGACATTGCACCCTTAATCATCACAGACTGTGGAAACATAACACTGGACTTCAAGCAACTTGGGCTATGAGCTTCTCCACCCTTCCTCCAGACTCTAGGACCTTGGTTTCCAAATGAAATACAAAACTTGCTCTCATCTGAAAAGAGGACTTTGGACC